>NC_064859.1:99521185-99823685 GCF_024139225.1 Suncus etruscus | reverse complement strand
TTAATAGAAAAATATATCTCTGGTTCAGTAATAGGAAAAAGACATTGTTGTTTTTATCCTCAAGGACATAAGTCTTATATCAATTGTTTTTTACTTATATTGTCTATTTGTCTCATATCCCTGAATCTTTCAGTTAGCTGAGAGCAAAAACTTATGTAAATTAAATCACCTTACCTTGCAAAAAAATTCCTTTAGATATCCTTCCCTTTTGTATTATTTCTCATTTTCACGATTCATTTAAAAAGGATTTGGCTTATATTTAATGCCTTTAACCATTACTATTGTGTTTTAAGTAAACAAATGGTAAAAATTTTATAATATTTATAGATAATATATTTATATCATTTTATTATGTCAGAGTTTCTTAAAGGTGTATTAATAAGGAGACAATATTAGAATAAAGAGATAAGTATCAGAGTCAAAAGAGATATTTGCAAATAAAAGATATGGAATTATACTACGAATAAAGTTAAGTATCCAACATGTCAAAAAGAAAAGAGCATATAAGAACATTAGAAAATGATGAATTGAAAGGTTTTGAAGTAGATAATATTTATATTTATTTTACCAATTTTTTAACATCGGTTTCTCAAAATAGAACAATATTTATATTTTAATATATTTAAATTTATTTTCAAGATAAAATCTTGAAATATATAAATATATATTTAATATATATAATAAATATATAAATATATATAAATATCTCAGCAGATTTGGGGCAGGGGTTTGACTGGGAAGGAATGTGGGCTAGATGAATATGAAAATAAACAATTCTTTGAAATCTATAGCTCATGTATGAAAAAATAAAACAAAATGTAATACTTTTACCAGAAAGTCTAAGTGAAGAGCAGCACTAATATATTTTGATGGGACAAAAAAACTTTAGCACATTGCTAGTAGAAATATATATATGCAAACATTTTAGAAAAAATATTTTATCAGTTAGTGTTGAATCCACTAATACTAGATATATTCTCTATGTATCCATGCATAAACTAAATTAATATAAAACTTAACCAATTTTAATGGGGCTAGAGAGAAAGTACAATGGGAAATTGTTTGTTTTGCCCAAGGTGGATGTGGGTTGAATCATCAGCATCACATACGATTCACAGAGTCTATCCAGGACTCACTCTTGATCACATTGTCAGGAATAATCCATGAGATGTGGCCCCAAAACAACAAAGCAAAACAAAAGAAATATATATAAGAAAAAATAGATAGATGCCTAATTTTGAATTTAAAATTCTAGGGAAATAGGAATAAAAGCTAATGAGATGCCATATATGTATGTATATATATACAATATATATACATTATATATATTATATATATATATATATTCCAACAATCCAGGAGTATCTGATAAGCAGCATGGAGAATATTTAAATTTTGTTATTTTTATCTAAATTAAACAATTTTTTTCAGATATATTAATCAAAGAATGTTAGAAAAAAACAGGGAATGAAAGATGTTTCTTCAAACTTTAACTTGATCAAACTGAAAATCTGACTGACAGATATATTGAAGTCTCTGAGTCGAGTGGTTCACAGAGACATAGTTTGGATTTTGCTTATTATAAGATGCAACTTAAGGGGCCGGAGAGATAGCATGCAGGTGAGCATTTGCCTTGCAAGCAGAAGGACGGTGGTTCGAATCCTGGCATCCCATATGGTCCCCTGAGCCTGCCAGGAGTTATTTCTGAGCGTAGAGCCAGAAGGAACCCTGAGCGCTGCCGGGTGTGACCCAACCCCCCCCCCCAAAAAAAAAACCAAAACAAACAAACAAAAAAGATGAGATGCCCAAAAAATGGAATGTAGGGGCCGGAATGGTGGAGCTATGTGGTAAGGCATTTGCCTTGCTGGTACTAGCTTAGGACAGTTCGATCCCCCTCTGTCCCATATAATTCCCCCAAGCCAGGAGTGATCTCTGAGCACTTAGCAAGGAGTAACGCCTGAGTGTAACCGGGCGTGGCCCAAAAAGCAAAAAGAAAAACAGACAAAAAACCTGAGTTTAAAATCAGAAAAATAGATTATCTAACAAACATTTTGGAGTTTTAAATGGAGTTTTCGAAACATGGAATTAAGGAGAATATAAGACTGAAAAACACTAAGAGGTAAGAAGAAAAACAGAAATTGTGGTCTAAAAGTCATATGATATTGAACCTCAATAAAACTGTAAGTTGAAACAAATAAAATTAGGACAGAGACTTCAATATCGGTTTTAATAAATGGAAATTAATGATGTGCTTGAAAAGTACAGTGTAGTCGTGGGAAAGAATTCTGAGTTCTTTTGGAGTAAAGTGTTGGAGTAAAGATTAGATGATGATTAATAGTAAGATATAGAATGTCTTTAAAGGATTTTTCCCCAGAATGAAAGGAGATCATCAGGGAATAAAAAAGTAATTGAGTACAATAAATATTTTAGTAATATTTTTGTATTTAGGATAAGAGAACAACATTATTCTTGTTATTCAGGGAGTATACTTTAGGAGATTTTATTGAGGTAAAAGTAGAGAGAGAAATATGATGTACCTTGCACATTCACTTAGTTAGCTTAAAGATTTCCTCCTCTTCTCACCAAGCCACATGGGGGTAACCTCCCATATCTGACTGTGGTCCTCACATTGATGGTCTTGTGAAAGAAACTCGAAATTCACATGCAATTTTCTACCATGACTGATTATTCCTACAAAGAAAGAAACCAATTCAAAAGTCAGGTCTAGAATAGAATCCCCAGGCATTCAGCAAATATCAAATAGGCTGATTAGCATGCGTTGATTTTATGTTGTGTCATTCTTCCAGTCTATTCAGGGGGTTGTGGCCAAATCACACTGACAAGGTTATTTAAACACACAAAATAAAATTCTTTAACTTCCTAAGAGCTGAAAATCCACAATTAAGTAGCTCGGAAGGCAGAAATCTAAGAGGTTTCTTGATTTGTATTTTTTGTTGTGTCTACTCTGAACAAACGTGTGTGTGTGTGTGTGTGTGTGAGAGAGAGAGAGAGAGAGAGAGAGAGAGGGAGAGTGGGAGAGAGAGAGAGAAGAGAGAGAGAGAGAGAGAGAGAGAGAGAGAGAGAGAGAGAGAGAGAGAGAGAGAGAGCACAGAGGTAGATAGAAACAGGTTACTTTTATAACCAACTTAGGTCATCACCTTTATGACCTATTCAACTTTAATTTAATTTCCTCAAAGATATTTTATATTTCAAGCCATAATTCCTCTAATAACACCAACTCTTGTGCTTTATTTCAAGTCTCTTCTTTTCCAGACTTATAGAGGGATCCAAGTATAAAGGTAATTTAGCTAAGGTGTGTCTCTATGGAACTAAGAAATCTGAGTCTTTTCTTATCAATACTTGTTGATAACCAACTAAACCCAACTAAAGCAAGGAAGTTTAGAAAAAGTCCAGAAGGAGAGAACTTAACTCTGTAGGTGGCCAAAAGAGGCCAAAAACTAAAGCAACAGAAAGTCCTTGAAATTATAATTTATAAAGAAGTTCAGAAACCTTAATTTGTAATAAGTTTGAACAATTTCAGTCTCCAAACACATACACACATAAGCAGATTTTACTTACAGAGAATATTTCTTCTTAAGCTTAATATTCCTTGGTATCTATTAAGTAATATAGTCATGTTCTGGGCTATGCTTCATTTGAGTTATACCAAATGTCTTTAAAGAGAAAATTTATTTTCCTAGCAAACTTAATAGGTCAAATTATGGCAACCATAATGATTAGAACCCAGAGGCTAATTTTGGAGGAGTTAATGAAAGAAAGAAATCATAAAAGTATTTGGAAAGGACATAAGAAAGAAATATTAAGCATTCTTGTAAACAGTAAACTATGCAGTGTTCTAGATGAAATTATTATGGCCTCAAGCATGATTTCAATTTTATTACTTTCCAGTTTGAATTAAAATGCTCTCAATCATCAATTTTCCTTTCTGTATGTACTACTTTTAAGCAACTGAATGGTCTCATTCTAAAAATGCTTAAATCAACACCATGGTGAAAATAATGAAACTGGAGTCTGAATTTTGTTTGTATTTCTTCAAAGACTTTTATTATTCTATGTCTAATTTTAGTTCAGGAGTACATATACAGATTTCATGTCATTGCTTATTATTTACATTTGTTCCATGTAAGTAAAAACAGAAAATTACTTGAATTTTTTAATCTATTAGAAACTTTTTTCTTTTTCTTTTCTTTTTATTGTTTTGGGCAACACCTGGCCATGCTTAGGGCTTATTCTTGACTCTGCCCTGATAAAGTTTGGGGGACCTTATGAGGTTTCAGAGGTTGAGCCTTGGTAGACAAATGCCCTGATCACTGTATCATCACTTTGCCTCTCATAAGCTAAGATTATTAAACAAGATATAAACTAAAGAAACTGCATACTCTAGAAGACATGCAACTTTAATTATTATAATTATTGATAGTTTACATCTTATTTGTAAAGGATATTTTAAAAAAGAAAATTTGTTTCTAATATTGTTTACAAATGAGATGAATCTTTCCACACAATACATCTTTAAAATCCAGGTCCATTATAAGAGAAACTATATATAAGGTACTTCATTATGCACATGTCTTCTTGAAGATAATATCTGGAATTGTATTTAGTAATGGACATCTCAAAATTCACCAGTGCATCATCAGTTGTAAAATAAATAAAATTTTGTTTTATGTAATTTACAAGGTAACTACAGATTTGGATTAGAGTATATAAAACAAAAGAATGAAAAACAATAACTGGTGCCAGAGAGATAATTACAGTGGGTCAAAGATTGTTTTGCACACAGCTGACTGGCTTAAGTCTCTACTTACCCTGAATACTTCCAAAAGTGACCTTTGAGTCTACAGGGAGAAATAAATTCTTAGCACCACAGGGCGTGAGAAAGAAGGAAGGAAGAATGAAGAAAGGATGGAAGGAAGGAAGGGAGAGATGGAAAGGAAAAGGAAAGAGATAGTTAAAGAAAGGAAAGGAAGAAATGGAGAAATAAATAATTAAGAGGAAGGTAAAAAAGAAAAGAAAGAAGGAAAGAAGAGAAAGAAAAAGAAAGAAATAGAAAAAAGTAAGAAAAAAAAGAAAAGAAAAGAAGGTATAAAGGAAGGAAAAAGAAATCACTCTCATTTATAAAAGCTAAACTAAAGCTAATAAAAGATGAAGCCTTCTATACCTTTACCAGCCCTCAAGTAGTAAAAGAGATGAGTGTAAATCTTAAAAAACAAAAAGGCAGTAAACACCTCTGAAATATTTTGAACCCAAAGGATTGCACAATATTCTCTAAAATGGGCAGAGATTTTTGATTCCCTATTTGGAGTGCTAATTCTTAGTGTAGTTCTTTGTGTGATAAAAATTATTGTGAAATTTATTCCTACATATAAATTTCAGATAAAGAACTGATATTAAGATCTCTGTCACTGACAAAAACTTGTTACATTTTAAATAGGAGAAAAAATTATATTACTCAAAAGAACCCTGTGATTTCAGGTCCCCATTTTAAATATTCTAAATGTGCCTTCTTTGCCATTTGTCTTTCCTGGGCTTGGTTAGTTCCACCTTTCTAAATATGAAAGACATGAAGCTCTTATCCAGGATAGACATGGAAATATGATGAGTCCAGGACAGTCCTAGTTTTCTTTATTATAAGGTAGGATATCAGTGTGAGAACTGATTTAAAGAACAGGTTAAGTATTTGACGTCGAATTAGGTGAATTTCTGACATACCATCCTATTATAAGTAGCATTTCCTACTATATTAAAAAATGAAAAAAGCCTTGTTTACACTGTAGGTAGATTTTCTTTGAGGCTTTGCAACCTAAAACAGATGAGGCAAAGGTTAAAAAAAGCATTTATCTCTAACTAATGGCTGTTTCCATTTTGAACTAAAAGGACATGCCTATACTTTCCAGTAATAGCAGAATCTATTTGCAATTGTCAGTCTCCAAAACATGTTGTTCATATAAAATTCATAGAACTAAGTTCTTGTCATAATGCTTCCATGAAAGTACTGTCAAATCTCTTTGGAGTTTTAGTTGAAATGTCATTTCTAGTCAACTGCAGGGATTTTTAAAGTATTTCAGCACCAGCTTTTTTCCTAGGGGTATATTGGTTCTTTCAGAGAATTTATGTTTTTTAATAAAAGACACTCGGCTGCCATTTCCTATAAAATAGCCATCCAGACAATGTCACTTGTAAATGACTTGCAGGAGAAAATATGCAAGAATCTATAATTGGTTTTCAAGTGTTCAGAAATTGACAGAGCTCACCAGTATCAGAACTTCCCAAGGATAAGGTCAGCTCTTCAGGGAAATTTCCATGATATGCAGCTATAATCCTCCTCCTCGCTGTAGAAAAGGGTTAGTTATGACTCAGAATTATGCTGCGATGCCTGAAAGGGAATTCAGAAACTTAAGACTCAAAAAAGCTTCATACTATAGTGGATCGACACATAAGATCACACAGTTAGGAGAAGCTAGAAATAGCCTCTGAAGGAAATTTTATGTATCTTAATTCCTCATACCAATGCTTCCAAACGCAAATATCTCCAAAAGCAAATTCTTCAAACACAGATATCTTCAAATATCTAATTGATACATTTCGTTTTGCCATTAACTATCATGCCAGCTTATCTATATCAATAAACTAATTGTCCACAGTAGAAATCTCCTCTTGAGATCCAAGATAACAGATATGGGTTTACTCATAGTTGACCCAGGTTCAGAGCCTGATGTCATACATATTAGGGTGCCCCAATCATTGCTAGGAGTGAGTTCTCAAGTGCACAGCTGGAAATAATTCTTGAGTACTTCTGGGCATGGCAAGTAAACAAAAATAAATTTCCTCTCCAAATGTCAGTTGATAAATTTTGTGTTGCAGCTTATTATCTATTTTTTCTCCATTCTTCTTGTCTTACTACCTAAAATGCATCCAATGTATAGAGTGTAGAAAATGATAAATGTTTTGCTACTGAAAGCAAGTTCCAGTAATAATTGCATTGTTGGATCTGGAGAGATAGCACAACAGATAGATGCTTCCCTTGCATGCTATTAGCCCTGAATTAATCCCCAATATTCCATCTGCTCCTCTACGTCCCACCAGGAGTGATCCCTGAGCAGAGTCAAAATTACATCCAGAGCACAGCTGACAGTTTTGATTTTAAGAACAAAACAAATATTTTCATTGTTACTAGACAGATATTTTGCTCTTGGTTAAAAGAGAGAAATCATCTTTCTTAGAGATGCATGATATCCCACTCTGTCTGTAAATATATAAACATATACATACAACTTTCTTATCAAATCATTTGTTTTGCATGTTTGTCTTGTTCCAATATCCTGCAATTGTACTTAGTTATGAAGTGAAAACAAATGTGTGTAGATATTTTAGAATTATTTGTGTGTGTTTTTGAAATAGATGATAATAAGTGGTATTATAATTATATGCAATTATTTTTGTGGTGGGACACACTCAGTGATGTTCAGGAATTCCTCTTTTTTTTCTTGCTCCAACATAATTTTTTTAATATAATTTTTATTTTGATCATAGTGGCTTACATATTGTTGACAATAATATTTTAGGTACATATTTACATAAAATCAGGGGGGCTTCCCATCCCCAAATTGTCCTCCCTACCCCTCCGTTTTTGTCCTACCTCCCATTTCCTCTTCCCTCACCCTCAGGGCGGCTAGAATATGTGGTCCCCTCTGTATCTAACCTACTACTTAGTAGTCTTGCATCAGTTTGGTCTTGATGCCTCCCTTATTTCCCCCTGTAAGTGGGGGCAGGGCTAGCTAGTTCAAGTTGCGTGGTTTTGCCTAAAAAAGAGAAAGTAAATAAACTGGGTTAAGGGTCTAATACCCCGAAAATGGGCAGAATCCTTCTAGAGGTTCTCATCATCGATTTGGGAAGTGCATGAGAACAAGAAGGTGAAACACTCCACCAGTACCAAAAAAAGTGTCAAATATCCAGTGAGGACTCCGGTTATATCGATAGGCACCACAAAAAACAGATTAAAAAAATAATAAAAAAAAAGATAAAAAATAAAAAACCAAACAAACAAAAAAAACACGCCGTGGTCTTGAAATAAGAAACATGGCGTAGCACAAAACGCAAGAAGAGAAAGGAAGAGAGAGAAAAAAAAAATAAGAATAATTGGGGACAACAATTTCAATAATCACATCCAAACAGAGAAATCGACCATAATAGCTAGGTAAATAAAAATAATAATAACGATAATAAATGAAGGTAAAATATATATAAAATGTCCAAGGTTTTGTGTTTTTTGTATTTTTGATTTTTTCCCTCCTGCCCTGGCACAGTAAATATTGGGGTCATTCGAAAAGGAATTCATTTGCCCTATGCGATATGGGGTTTCTCCGTCCTTGGAGTATAGTGTCATGGGATCAGCTCTTTGCTCAGGATCATTACTCTCCCGGTGGTGGTTTTTTTTTTTTTTTTTTTTGGTGTGTGGAAGACTTCTGCTCTGTCCAGGGTGATACAATCAGAGTTCTGTGTTTAGAGGTCTCAGTATCTGTACAGATCCTGAGGTGGGACTTATGGTGAAGTCAGTCTTTGTGAATCTAGAGGTTCTGTTACCTCAGTGCCATTTTAATCTATCTTCTGTGGTTGGTGGTCTTGGTCTTTGCACTGAACCTAGGATGGCATCTAGAATAGCGTCTTCCTTTGTGCTTCCAGAAGCCCCTTTCCGTTACAATTGTCTCTGCCGGACCTTTGGAACTGGGGATCATGCTTTCTTCTTGATTCTGTATTTGAGAATTCTCCTAGCAGTGCTCAGGAGAACAAATGAGATGTACCAAGAACTGAACTTGAATTAAAAGGCAAATGCCTTATTTGCTGTACTCTGACCCCATCATATGCAATTTTTAGATTTTTAAATCATTCTGTCTAATTCGCAGATCTGAATTAGACAATATTCTCATCAACTCTAAAAGAAGGTTCCTTTCCACCATATCCCAACCAACATTGCTTGCTTCCAATCATTTTGACATATTCCCTTTTTTATTGGTGTGAGAAGACAGCTCAATGTAATTTTTGTATGTATTTTCCTTATAATAGCTTGCCATGAACAAGTTTTAATATTTCTACATATATATATGTCATTGCATGGAAGTTTCTATTCATCTACTCCAATTTTAATAGGGTTTTTTTTTTTTGCTGTTGATTGTGATGAGTGCTTTATGAATCTTGGATATTAGTCATTTACCTAATGTATGCCATGCAAATATTTTCACTCATTCAGTAGAGATGGCATATTTCCCTAGTTCAGTTTTCAAGACTGGTGCTACTCAGATTCCATCATGAGAGAAAGACATTACTAGAAGGGAAAATTAAAGCTCTGAAAGACACATAGTTCTAAATCCTTAAGAAAAGGTTAATAAATCTATTAAAATAATTATATAAAAATGGATAATGTACCTGACCAAATGTAGTCTATCTTATATAAAAACAGCCTAAAGAGTTTTGAGCACTAAAAAAATAATAACTTGTTAGCCACATTAGCAAGCGATATTCTGAATAGTTGCCCCAAAGACATTATTTAGTATCCATTCATGAGTAAATTATCTTGGCTAACTAGGAGAGCTACACAACAGATGAAGAACATTCGCAAATATTAAAGAAAAATATGATTATGTCAAACAGAATGTTAAACCAAACCAAACTGAGTGTTGTTTTCTTGTCAACTGTGGTTCTTGGCCGGAAAAACAAACACAGCAAGCAAAGTTAAACCATATAACTTGAATAAAAAACAATAAAATAGTTTAATTTGTTGATAATGTAACTATATATAATATATTACTATATATGTGTAAAATTCTAATGTATCTAATAAAAACATTGCTTTCAGAGGTAATATGTTAATATATAACTGTTTCATATGCAAATAAAGATTTGCTAGTACAATTAAAATATATTTAGTAATAACCAATAGGAAATAAAAATACATGTTTATAGGTGGAATCAAATTGTCTATTAGGGGTAAATATAACCAAGAGTATATGATTTGTGTGTGAATAATTGTGATTTTATAAAGAGAAATTTACTGAAATAGAAGTCTTGACTACTTTTAAGAATGGCAAATTTACAGTACTCTAAATTGATCTGTAGATATAATTCTGTCACATCAAAAATCCTAGCAAGCTTTGAGGACAAAATTAGCATGCAGGTTTTACATGCATATGTAGATAAGTGATCTAGGAAAGTTAAAAGACTTTCTAACAGCAGAACATTTCAGACAATTTATCTTAAACATGTGATCATCAAGATAATGCCATCAAGGGGACGCACTGGAGCAATAGGTTAATGGAAGAAAATTAGTTCAAAAAGAGACAGACACAGTGAATTTTTAAGCAAACTGCCAGCATAGGAACTGGAGGGAAAGTACAGGGTTTAAGATACTTGCCTTGCTGTAGCCAACCTTGGTTTGATCCCTGGCACACCTATACTTCCCCAAGTATCAGAAGTGATCCCTGGGCACAGTGTCACGAATAAGCCTGCACTTTGATCACTGCAAAAAAAAAAAAAAAAAAGCAAAAGAAAGATGAATAGCATAATTCTAAAGAGAAAAATCAATAAGGGAGGCATCAAGACCAAACTGATGCAAGACTACTAAGTAGTAGGTTAGATACAGAGGGGACCACATATTCTAGACGCCCTGGGGGTGAGGGAAGAGGAAATGGGAGGTAGGACAAAAACGGAGGGGTAGGGAGGACAATTTAGGGATGGGAATCCCCCCTGATTTTATGTAAATATGTACCTAAAATATTATTGTCAATAATATGTAAGCCACTATGATCAAAATAAAAATTATATTAAAAATAAATAAATAAATAAAGAGACAACAAGTTCAATATCCACACCAAATCAAAGAAATCGACAAAAACTAGATAGATAAATAAAAAAAAGATTATTTTGTAAAAAAAAAAAATAAAGAGAAAAATCAATGGCTTATCTTGGGACAACTGGGGGCCGAAGAGATTGCATGAAGGTAAGGTGTTTGCCTTGCATGCAGAAGGACGGTAGTTCGAATCCCGGCAACCCAATGGTCCCCTGAGCCTGCCAGGAGCAATTTAATTTCTGAGTGTAGAGCCAGGAGTAACCCCTGATCACTGCCTGGTGTGACTCAAAAACCAAAACAAACAAACAAAAAAATTTCATGGGACAACTGGATAGTTTATCAGGTGTAAGAATAAGCATCAACTGCGCCCCCACACCAAAACATACATAAAAGCCAAAATAAATCTAAGAACATGTATATGAAACTGAGAAAAACATTTCATAAATGAGATGCGCACTTAGTTATTCAAGATGACATAAACCCACAGCTATTAAAAACTTAGATACATCTCATCAATGTTAAAAACTAGTTCTTTTCAAAATTCAGTTCATAAGAATATTTTTTGAAATTATTTAAAAATATATCTTGTATATCCACATCCACAACAAAGATTCATATACAGAAAGGTTTATATCCAGAATAAAATAGAAAGATAATTCAAAAAGAATCCAAAATAAATAGAAATGTATTTAAAAATATAAATCTTGGGGCCGGGAAGGTGGCGCTAGAGGTAAGGTGTCTGCCTTGCAAGCGCTAGCGTAGGACGGACTGCGGTTCGATCCCCTGGTGTCCCATATGGTCCCCCCAAGCCAGGGGCGATTTCTGAGTGCATAGCCAGGAGTAACCCCTGAGCGTCAAATGGGTGTGGCCCCCCCAAAAAAAATATATATAAATCTTACAGAAGGCTCATATGCAGAACATGTAAAAAGTATTTAGAGCTCAGTTATAAAAGCTTCAAAAATGAGTAAACTTGAACAGACATTTCAAAACAAACATATACAAATGGCTAATAAGCCATTTGTGAATATTATTTATCACCATTAGTCCCCAGAGAAATTTAAATTATAACTATAATTCTTTGACAATAGGCAAACAACTAACCAAAATTGAACACTTCTATCTAAGAGATGTTCTCAGCAACTTAGGGTAGATGAAAATATGTTATATTTCACAATGTCCCCAAAACACTATTCAATTGGTAAATAATGGCTTTTTTTTATTCAGAAAATTGGAAGAAAGACCAGGATTATTTCTCATAGCTCATTAATCCTCAGCACTGTATATGGTGCCCTAAGAACTGTCAGGAGTCACAATTAAGCCAGTAATAAATATGCCCAAGAATGAATGAATGTGCCACCCCTTTAAAAATGTTTTTGAGTAAAAATTAGAGTGAGACCTCAAGGTTTAAATTTCTGGAATTCAAATTATTCAAGTTGAAGGGAATAAAGATTTCTACTTCAAATAAAGAAAAAAAAATGATAATGTAACATCACACTGAGACAACGTATAATTATTAATGGATTAATTAAGGTATTGAATGGAGTATTAAAGTATTAAATGGTATTAATGGAAGGATTAAAGTTTTAAAGGGAAGTTTTTATTTTTCCAATAAATTAATGTGATATTCATTTCAAATTCTGTTTAAAAGTTTATCTTCCCAGTCTAGTAAAATGTGCTTTAGTCTGAAGGTACTAATGTTTCAAGTAAGACATTCGACTCCATGCAGGTTGGGGGTATGTAATGAAGCAGTACTTATTGGTTTCTACTTCAGAATGTTGCCTATATTATTTTTTGAGACAGCTGCCCCCATCCTGACTTCTCCCCCTGACATCCTTATTCCTTGCCTTGACAGTTTGGAAAATTCCTCTGCCCGTCATGAAGTAGCACCTGCCTGCCATTGAGGAGATGCCTCAATGCAGAGGGAAATTACAATATTAGAGCAAAGCATCCAGAAAATCAAAATCCAAATTCCTGTCTAGTGCACATGATGAAATGCAGTGAACAGAGATTAACCAAACAAGACGAAAGTTTCGACTACATGTGAAGAAAATCCTGCCAACTTTTAAAATGCATCATTCATTACAGGAAAATAGAGATTTGGAAAGTTTAACTGCTATAAAATTAATTGGCACACAGTTTACACAGAAAACCCATCCATATGATTGTTTTTTAACAATATGCTTAATAGGATTTAACCACTCTATGAAACCCAGTATGTCTCAGTTGGTCTTATTTGTTATTCAGTTCCTATCAATATTTTTTTCTTTTGCTTTATTTCCCCTCCCAGATTCAGTTGTTAATTTCTAAAGTAAAATGGATGCGTCTACCTTTTCTCTTTCCTTGAGTTAAGTAAATGTTGACAATCTGTGTTATGTAAGGAACTTAATCTGAGAACAATAGCCAAACTACCTTTAGAAATCTTTTTCGAAAAAGCTAAGAAAAAAAAGGATTGAACATTTAAGATGACCCAATAAATAAGAGAATTAAGCTCTTCTCACTAAATGTCATTCAAATTTTATACCCATCTTTACCCAGAAGACCTGGTCATGTTATCTAATAATGGAGCTCATGTTTCTACTCAGCCATCTTAAGATTGTGCTGGCAGTCATTTTAGATTCACCAAACACTATGAACTGTCTCCTATATGCCAAGTGTTATACACAATGACTCATTTAATTCAATCACCATTATGTGAAATAAGCAATAAATATTTCACTATATAAGTGACTATAAATAAATTCACATAATATTTTAAGTAATCATAAAAAATAACATTATTTTATTATACTCACTCAGTATAACATTAAACTTGTATTTTAGGGTTAATTTATATTAATGCATTCTATCATTCTATGCACTAAATACATATTAAAATATATCCTACATAAATGCATCTCAGAACAGACATGACTCTAAAATGCTAGGAAAATACTAGAAAAGTTTATTTCAGGTATAAGTTATACAATTGTTAGACTAATATTGGTATTAGAACAAGGTATATTTATATGATTCTACTAAACAGTGTAATCATAAGGTATATTATTAAAAATAAACTTTATAGTGATCCAGAATGATAGCACAATGTGTATATTTTACTTTTACTTTACTGACCTTGATTCGGTCCCCAGTATTCCATATGGTCACCAGAGCCTGCCAGGATAATTATTTTTAAATAATATTTAATTTAAGCATTATGCTAAAGAAATGTTCATAGTTGTGTTTCAGTCATAGAATATACTCCATCCTTCATCAGTGCAATTTTCCCAATGTCAATGTCCCTCATTTTCTTCCCCCCACCTCATCAACCCCTGCCTGTCTCTAGGACAAGCATTCTGATGCTCTATCTATCTATCTATCTATCTATCTATCTATCTATCTATCTATCTATCTATCATCTATCTATCAATCTATCATCTATCTATCTATCTATCTATCTATCTATCTATCTATCTATCTATCTATCTATCTATCTATCTATCTATCTATCATCTATCTATCTATCAATCTATCATCTATCTTTCTATCTATCTATCATCTATCTATCTATCTATCTATCTATCTATCTATCTATCTATCTATCTATCTATCTATCTATCTATCTATCTATCTATCTATCTCTATCTACCTGTCATCTATTTATCTACCGATCTATCTATCTACCGATCTATCTATCTATCTATCTATCTATCTATCTATCTATCTATCTATCTATCTATCTATCAATCTATCATCTATCATCTATCTATCTATCTATCTATCTATCTATCTATCTATCTATCTATCTATCTATCTATCTATCTATCTATCTATCTATCTATCTATCTCTATCTACCTGTCATCTATTTATCTACCGATCTATCTATCTATCTATCTATCTATCTATCTATCTATCTATCTATCTATCTATCTATCTATCTATCTATCTATCTATCTATCATCTATCTATCTATCTATCTATCTATCTATCTATCTATCTATCTATCTATCTATCTATCTATCTATCTATCTATCTATCTATCTATCTATCTATCTCTACCTGTCATCTATTTATCTACCGATCTATCTATCTATCTATCTATCTATCTATCTATCTATCTATCATCTATCTATCTATCATTCTATCTGTCTGTCTGTCTATCTCTTTCACTATACTTGTCATGGTAGTTGTTGATGTAGTTATTTCTCTGACTACACTCACTGCTCTTTGTAGAAAGCTTCATATCATGGACTTGTCTTCTGGCCCTCATTTCTTTTGTCTCTAGATATTATTACCATACTGTCTTCTATTTTTCTTATATTACCTAGATGAGTGAGACTACTCTGTGTCCATCACTCTTCCTTTTACTCACTTGAACAGCATAATAGTCTTTATGTCAATCTATGTATAGGCAAATATACTGACTTCATTTTTCCTAATGTCTACATAGTATTCCATTGTGGAGATGTACCAAAATTTCTCTAATCACTCATTTTTTGTCAGGCACCGGTGTATTTTTCAGAATCAGACTACTGCAAATAGTAATGAAATGAACTTAAGAGTGCAAAGGATAATTTTTGTGTGGTGATTTTGTGTTCCTAGGGAATCCCAAGGAGTGGTATTTCTGGAACATATGGGAGCTCAACTTTCAGTTCTTTGAGGACACCTTCTGCCTGTATTCAAGACAGGCATTCTATTTATCTCTTGCATTAACATTGACATGGTAGTTGTTAGTGTATTATTTCTCTAACTGCACTTGATTTATTTTTTGTTTTGTTTTGTTCTGTTTTGGTTTTGGACTCACACTCAGTTGAATTTAGGGCTTCCTACTGTTTCTTCTCTCAGGAATCACTCCTGGCAGACTCAGGGGATTATTTGGGGTGCTAGAGATTAAATTCAATTAGTCATAGGCAAGGTAAGAGCATCTACCCACTAGATTATTGCTCTAGTACATTTTCTTGATTTCTTTTTGTCTAAGATTATTTGAAATAATGTTTACCACATGACAGTGGTGACATATCTTCCTTTTAATATGGGAATTAGCATTATTTGTACAATTCTCATGTAATTTTTCTAGTTAATGTAATGCCATTCTTTTTTAAATTTATTTTATTGAAACAATTGTGATCTACAGAGTTCTTCATAGTTGAATTTTAGATATACAGTGAGTCAGGGCCATTCCCACCACCAGTGTCAACCTTCCTCCACCAATGATTATAAAGTGCATCCTATATCACCACCCTTTTTCCCCTGGTCTGCCAGTATAACAGGCCCATTTAAATTTAGATTGCTAAAGTTTTGGTCTCTTGATTATATTGTTGTTGACTTTGGCTGGGATATTTAGTTCTGTCCTTATTTTTCCCTACCGATGCATGTAATGTCATCCTTAAAAACAATAAAGCAATTATATGCATGAAATCTGATCAGCAACAGTACTGTAAACAACAGTGCAGAAACAATAAAAAAGGAAAAAGGAAATAGTAATTCTTGACTAGACACTGGAAGTTGACTGGACACTGAGGGGTTATTTTGGGGGGAGATAAATGGTCACTAGAGGAGGGATCCATGTAGAAGTACTGTTTGCCTGCAACCTTATCCTGAGTAACTTTGTCATTTCACCATGACTAAAGTAATGAATACATGTAACATCAGAATCGAATAGACTTAGAAACAATAATATGATGTGATTCTAAAATAAAGCAACAGCAATTATTATACTATCCGGCCATGGCAGCAAAATTGCATGGGAGTAAACCTTGAAACATCTCTGTCTGTGAATGGTTTAAAAGGCAGCTCATGGTCTTACAACAAAGAATTAATGGGCTAGAATGGCAGAGTTTAATTTATTGAATGTTATAATAGCTTAATGAGTAGATTGTGTCAAGTCTAATAATAGTTCTACAAATATTTATCAAATGAACGATGAAACATACCAGGATCTAATGAAGATACAATGATGAAAATGCCCAGTTCTGCCATTAGAAAATACACAATTCAGAAGCCAAGAAGATAGTAAGTAGATTATGTCGAAAAGCCTTGCATGTGGCTGACTCTGATTCTATCTCAAGCACATCATTTCCCTGCCAGGATTGATTCTTAAATACGGAACCAGAAAGCAAGCCATGAACACCTCTAAATGTGGTAAAAATTAGCAATAATATTCTGTACTAACACATAATATGTCACAATATTATTACTATATACTATAATAAGAGGTATTAGTATTCAACTGCTGCTATAACAACATTCTATTAAACAATATAAATTTTTTCTCTAAAAATCTTGGAAGCTTGGGAGTCTGAGTGGGATCACAGAATTGAAACCAAGATATCAACAGGATTGCATTGTTTCATGCCTTTTTTTTCTCTTCTTTTAATTGACATTTCTACCTTTTAGAGATCACCCTTATGTTGGCCCATAGCTTCCTTCCTCCAGCTTTCAACATCTTTCAGATCATTCTTCCATATTCACCTTTTCTCTGACTTTATCAAGGATAAAGTATATGTATATGTGTAAGTTTTGATTTGTCTTTTTTAGGTCACATCCACTGTGTTCAGAGTTTACACCTGACTCTGTACTAAGGGATAATTCCTGGCAGAGATCGGGGAAAATATGGGAGTTTGGAAATTGAGCCTGGGTTGGCCATATGCAAGGCAAGTGGTTGACCCACTCTCATAATCTCTTAAATTTATAATCATATGTACAAAGTGTCTTGTATTGTAGCTTTCTTAGAATCAAAGAATTAGGACATGCCTCTACTTCTCTGACTGTAATGTGGTACTAAATACCATAGATGTATGTCAGTCCCACATGTAACACATACAGTTCCTCCATAGGCATCCACAACTTCAATTTTTATAGCATCAACTAAAAGTACAAACTCTCATCTGAGTTTCTTCAGTTCAACATCCCCACATTTTATAAATCATCTAAGTCATATATGTCAAGTATGGGCAGGACTTTTGGTATAATCCATTTTGGGGCACACTTTGCTAACCTAAGGAACAAATGATCTGTCTCCAAGATACTTTGGTGAGATAAGCAGAGGAAAACAGTGATAAATATTCAGAGTAAAAAAAATGTATACTCTTGTCATACAAATTGTTTCCCATATTTTTCATGTAATACTGATGTTCATCCACTCCCCTGATAGGAGACATTGAATAAAATCTAGCTGCTTAAAAAAAAACAACAACAAGAACCCCAATTATATCAGGAAACTAATTATTTTGTATATAGCACATGCCAAGATCCCAAAAAATAGCCATTTGCTATTAGAGTATGTAGGCTTTTTTTTCTTACTCTTTAAGAAATTTAGCTTGATTACTTATCATAGCAAAGAACTATGTCTCCTATTTTGGGGTCACACCCATCAATGCTCAGGGTTACTCCAGGGTAAGCAAGGGATTCTGGGTAAGTAAATTCAAAGATCACTTTTGGTGGTACTCTGGGGACTATATGCAGTATGGGGAATTGAACTAGAAATCAATACAAGCAAATCAGTGTCATCATTTTTTGTTAATGTTGTTTTTTAACTCAGTAAGAGTCATATTATTTATTCTGGCTGGAGATAGGTGAAGGAAAAGTCACTACTTTTATGCTTGCAAGAGAATTGGGAAATTTTGACATATAAATCTTGGTCAGACTTAATCCTTTTGGAACTAGACTTGAGAAATTGCTGTCTCTGCTCCCATAATAGTTGTAGCAATAAAAGATCAATAAACCTTTCTAAGATTCAGTGGACCAGAGCAAGCTCTGTCTTCTCTGTTATGTTTGGATGCTACTGGAAGGTTGGGGCCCACACAAGCTTATAAATAATATGTGTTCAAGAATAATAGCATATATGCGATTCTATAGCTGTATATAGAACATTAACATCCTTTGTACATGTAGTATACCTCAGCATCTATTAAGTATATCATATTATTTGCTTATAATCAAAATGAATTTTTGTCTCTAATAAATAAGAAATAATTTAGCTTTTTCCTCCAATTTAGTGTATTTTCCTTGTCACTCTTAGAGTGACTCATTGAAAAAGAATGAATGAAGTTCTCCTTTAAGTGTGAAGGAATTCTGTGTGCTCCTTCCAGGAAGGCCCTTCTTCCAGAATCTGATTGTGCAAGGTTTCTTCCTTTATCCCAGAGACTCTATTATCCAATCACTGGATCTGTCTGAGAAAAATGCTTTTTGCTGTGAAGGAAGGCCAGCTGTGGAAATATGGAGAAAACCACTCTAGTTACTTGCGTCTCCTCCTCAGTGAAAGACTTAGCAACTCTGTAAAAAAAAAAAATACCAAGAGTGAATTACTGAAATGATGGACAAAAGCTCTAGAGATCCTTTATCCTCGTTTCTTTGCAGCTTTTTGAGGTCAAATTCTCTCAACACTACTTTGGTCTCTTTTTTAATCAAAGTTAATCTGTTGAGGATTTTTAAAGATGATATCTCATTTAAGCGCCATGATTACAAATATGTTTGTAGTTGGGTTTTAGCCAATAAAAGAACACCCCCCCTTCATCAGTGCAACTTCATTAACTATAGAAGAAAAGTCCAATATCCCCACCCCCAATTTTCAATGTATGATTTAAACATGTGAGAGATTTAGAAATAAGTGAAAGTGTATCGATACTTTATGTAAAGTGTATGTATAAGCTATTATCTCAGTAGCAGTCAGGAAGCAGTTCTTACCTTTTGAGAATATTGGGTAAAAGTCAAATCAACGCTACATAGGCAAGTATCATCTGAATGTTTTAGCAATGGACCTGCACTGCAGTAAATTGACTCATTCTCTGAAGACTTAGACGAGAAAGAAACTGAATTCAGTTCAGGTCATGTGCTAAAATCTTCTTCCTGTGTCTCAACAGAGTGAAACTGAATTTCCAAGCCATTTCTAGTGTGCCACATTTTTCTCCTCTCTATTTCTTTCACTTGTGAAGCTGTCCCTTTGGATTTTAAATATCTTTTAGATAGGGGCTCCTGCCTTTTTCATAGAAACTTGGGGCACTAAATACTTTTACCTCATACTTTTGTATTTTTCTATAAATTTAAGAAAAAAATAGAAAAGGTTCAAGTGATCTCAGGTGCATTGGTGGAGATAAAAAAAAAAAGGACAGATCTAAATATTCAAGCTAGTATCAACAACAATAGAATCAAGAGACCCAAACTAGAACAACTTAAAATTAAATTGAGCCTGTTATACTGGTAAGCTAAGAGGCAAAGAGGGTGTTATAGATTGTACACTGGGTACTTTGGTAGAGGGAGGTTGACATTGGTGGTGAGAATGGTTTCAATAACATAAAATTTAAAAATAAAGTCAGTGCCAAGTTGTACAAGATAAATGGCTGATCTTCTGATTAGGTAATTATCAGTCACTTGTTTTCAAGTATATCAGATTTGCAGTAATATGCAGCTTATGTTTCAGCTTTTATTCCAATATAGATATGTTTCCAGCGGAATTGAGAATATATCAATGCAAACACACCCTTGTGCTTTCTTATTCCACTAACCACTGAACCTTCATTATCTGGTAAGCTTATCTTTGAGATAATTATTAGCATTCTAGGTCTGCTTCTTTGGGTTGTAGGGTTTACTGTGGAGTAGTTCAAATAGTAATGTTGAAAATATTTTAAACATATAAAGTATTGCATTACTTCATCTTCATGTCCCAAACCAGTATATATGGGAGTTGATATAATATCAGAGAGAAAATATAGACAAGCCTGGCTGTTATGTGTTATATATACATATGTATAAAATGTAATAATATGTATATAGGTGATATATACTATTATATATGAAATGTATATATACTATTGCTAGAGAAGATTGCCCTCTGCTGTTAAACTTTTGTGAGAGTAGAAGACTTAATTAAACCTTACTAGAGTTTCTGAAAATTCTTAGCTTTAGTATTCAGAAATTCTCTTCATAAATCGTGTTCTTGAGAATAGTAATCTATTATTAACAACTACAAAAGTGTCGGATAATGAGTAATTCCCTTTATTTAACCTTAGAGTTATCACAATCTGACTCTTCTTTCAAGCATGAAGTTCCATTGGCCTCTAATAAATGTAAATTTCTAACCACATTGGTAAATATCACTGAAGGTTAATATTATTTCAGAACTTGATTAGTATATTGAACCAAGGTCAGATATGTTTCGTTAAAGATTTAGGCTGGGCCTTTGTTAAAGAATCCTACCAAGCTATCCATCAACAAAAGACCTGCATTTGAATATTGATGATATCCAATTTGCAAAGTTTCTTTCAGTCTCTATTGCCATAAGAATTATGCCATTGTTTGACTTTGAGAGAGATTTTTCAAAAAAAAAATGTATAGGGGAAAAGACTCATTTCTCACCGAGAATTCAAAATAGTAGATGAGCATGTGGGGAATAAATCTTCCTGCTGCCATGCTATGATGAATTTGAGCTTGCTTGGTAATGCTGCCATCAGGGAAATGAAAATAAGGTGTCAGTTCCAGCAGCAATTAACCAGAATGATTACAAATATCTGAATGAAGACACACGAGACCTGACATGTTCCTGACTGCCATTTGGCATAGGATCCTAAAAGAGTTTCTCTGGTGTTGACTCCAAACTTCAATAGAAGCTTCTAAAAAAGAGAATCATGACAGGTGTGTTCATTAAATAATCTTTCCAGTGCAAATCCATCCATTTATTAGGTGCGCTACATAGCCACAGTAAAAACACAGTGAAAACACCTACAGCTCTTATTTTTGCAATTTTTAATGCATTTGATGTATTTTAAAGCATGCCTTAATTTAATGCATTTGCATATTTCTAATGCATCTATGTCTTAAGTGCTGGAAGAAGTGAAAAAGGTTTTACTTCCAACACCTAATTTCTAGATGCATGGTGAGCTCATTTATTTCTCACTTTTTCTGGCCATATAAAAGAATACTAAACACACACACACACACACACACACACACACACACAGAATTAACCAGTATTTTAAAGGAAAGTTCTGTGTGCCCTGCTCCAAAATGTAAAATTTTTATTCCAATATAAAAACTGTTTCCTATTTTATGGTGCTCTTGATTCTGAGATATCTCTCTACAGTATTGAATGTAAAATTTACTATTAAGGAATGAACACTTGGATGATCAAAAATTTATTTCAAAACTTAGCTCCCACTGGCAGGAAAATATGCTTTTTCTCTATGCATTAATATTTACCTTTACTTTGGGTTCATTTTCTATAACTTGAAACTTCAAAGTAGATAAGGAAAGGTTTTTTTTTTTGTACTTGTAGAATTAAAATATGTATTTAGTAAAATTTAGAAATAATTTATGAATTAATAAGTTTAATTATCAGAGAAAAATATATAAA
This sequence comes from Suncus etruscus, assembly GCF_024139225.1. Lineage (NCBI taxonomy): Eukaryota > Metazoa > Chordata > Mammalia > Eulipotyphla > Soricidae > Suncus > Suncus etruscus. The sequence continues at coordinate 99,801,497 of NC_064859.1, read as the reverse complement.
AGAATAGATATTCTGAAGTAACTTTCAATTGCAGTATTAAATAGGAGTCTAATACATAAAAATGGATATGAGTGACTTATAATATATGTACATAAGTAAGCATTTACAAATACATAAAGTAATGATTTTAAAGCTTTTACTTGCGATATAAAACACTTTGATCATCTGAATTTAGTACTTTTAGTTATAATAAGAACAGTATAAACATCTGTTATGATAATAAAGTTAATTGCTAAACAATTTTGAAAACACAGATTATACTTCTCTAAAACAGAATTAATCAAGCACAACTGTTATAAAACTTGTTAGTTGTTAAGACTAAAAATAAATTTAAGTACTATTTCGGATATTAAAAATAATTCATAGTATATTTTAACACTAGAGGAGCAAGGTTTACTAATAGAATGAAAATAGGTAAATATAGATCTCAAATTCAATTTATATTAGAACTCTGGGAATCCTTTGACACAGGAAAAAATAAATATAGTATACTTTTAAACATGGCAGTGTTAGTCAAATATCTTACCCCTTAAATGATTTACACTATTTATAAAATTTTATTAAATTCAGAGACTTTTTAAAAAGTGAATGTAGAAAGACTTATCCAGCCTTTACAGTTAATTAATCGTATTATTCCAGGAACATAGGTGCATTTTTGTAGGCACTATGTAGCTATTCTTCATTTAAAGGTACCTAGTTATAAAATAGAAATAAGTAAAAATATGCATTTTACTGCATTTTTTCCTTCAGGGACCCACATCTGACAATACTAATGGGGTTATTCCTGGCATAGTGCTCAGACATGAGTCCTAGTGGTGCCCAGGGGACCATATAATGATAGGATTTGAATTGAATCCTCTGGCATTCAAAGCTCATCATCTAATTCAGCGAATCACCTGCCCTGCTTTGAGATAGATATATTAGCAACCCCCAAATTTTCAAGTTTGGGGGAGTTTCTTATTCCCCTCTCCCCTCTGTGTCTTGTTTGCCTTCAGGAGATCAAGTGAATTTATTGTCAACCTTAATTATAAACACTTAGTAAGGTGCCAGGGACATAGTATAGCAAGTAGTGTGCTTGAACTGCATCGAATCAATTTGGGTTCTGCATCATCTCATATGGCTCCCTGAGCACAGAACCAGGTATAAGCCCTGAGCACTGCCAGGTGTGGCCCATAAAACAAAAAAAACAAAATTAATAAAAGGAGTACACTTGATAAGCCTTAATATCAATTAAACTTGAATTGGATTAGTGCCTAATCCAATTTAGTCATTTTGAAGATCTTGTAAGTGAATCATTCTTTCACAGTTACTGGGAGATGGAATATTAGTATTCATATTCTCACTACCATATTGCTTTGTGTTGAGAACCTAATAAAATCATTATAAATTGATGAAAATGATACATTGGTCTACAGAGGGCTGGTCTTAAAGGATGACAATGACCTTCTATACTTATTAGCCATAATTTTATTCATTCTCAAATATTTTAGTTTATTTTTCAAGTATATTTTGCTATCATTAACTATTCAAGTTCCCATATATTTGAAGAAATAGTGCTTCTTTATATTGTACTGTCTGCCATGTTAATCAGTACAAGGAAACATTAATTTAAAGTAATGAGGTGGCCGGAGAGATAGCACAGTGGCGTTTGCCTTGCAAGCAGCCGACCCAGGACCTAAGGTGGTTGGTTCGAATCCTGGCATCCCATATGGTCCCCCGTGCCTGCCAGGAGCTATTTCTGCCAGGAGTAACCCCTGAGCAGGTGTGGCCTAAAAACAAAAACAAAATTTTAAAGTAATTATATATGTAAATAAAATTTAAAGTTAATATATATGTAGCCTAAAATATTGAACTAAATATAATTTTAAATTCAATTATAGGAAATGGCTGTGTTTTTCTATCGGAGTGCTTTTTTTTTTTTAAAGTGTTTTTCAGCTTGCATCCCTGGTAGAGCAGAGCAAACCATCATTCATCCTTCCTTCGAAATCTGCTACCATTTGATTTGGCCTTTCACTGACCTTAATTTCTTTGGGAAGAGGCTCTTGTGGAAATGCTTCATGTCAGGAGTACTCCAGGAAGGAGAAAGGGGGAGAATTGTAATAAAGGTTTAGTAAGAAACTAACTGACATTAGAATGACCTACTCACTTCAAAAATCTTGATTATTTGCCAAAAAGTCCAGAACAGTATTAGAACATAATATAAAGGTTGATAGGGGAGATAAAAAGGATAAAATAATGAAGGTTCATTTTCCTGCTTTAACTCCTTATTTGTCACCTAAGAGAGAAAATATACCTGCATAAAACAATAGTGCACTTAAGAATTCATTTTCTAGAAATCCAAGAGCATTCATGAATAAGTTCTGATTTTTAAGTAGCTCAAATGATTCTTTTTATTAACTTTAAGATCTGATCAGAAAACTTTGTTCTTATGTTTTAAGAAATTCCTTGATTTGCTGAAGAGGCACCAGTTTACCCTATCCCAGTTCTTCCTAAATGTTTTTGTTTCACTCTATTAAAACTTGCAAATGCTACTTCTACTCTGTCAGGTAGCAAATGCCTCCATATATCTTTTAATATATTTTAAAATATGCATGTCAATGACCAAGAATAATCTGTGAGATTTTTTAAGGGATTCAGTTAGTTTCATCAAATTAGGATAAAAATTGTTCAACTGCACCTATCCCCATGCAACCTCATGAAGAGCCAACTTTGTTCTCCAGATCATAAATCACCATATCATGACTAAGTTCAAGACCATATTTATATTAAATACAATAATTTTTCCATTTATTGGGATAATAGACTAGAAAATATGAATAATTTTATTATACTTCATAACATATGAAATATGTAATCATAATTAATGTAATGATAAAATGTCCATAAATGAAAACATGTTATAAGAGTTTATTCTCAAGGACACTTCTTGTGTATCATGGGGACTAGTTGTGATGGAGCTATATGGAGAGAGTGAGGTGGATTTAATCAAGACCCAGCCTCGTTGCACTCAAAGGCATTCATACATAAGATGAAGCCATTGACCCAAAATAGAACTTCTAATAAGTTCATCTCTTTGGAGTCAGGGTTACTACCCTAAAATGATTCAACCTTAGCAAGAAAATAACAACAAACAATCTCTATTCAGGTGGTAAAATATTAATGCACAAGGTGTTTGTGTAAGAGATGGAATCCCATAAAACAGAGACCCCAGAGCTTTGTTCTTTGAAAGGAAGTGATATGTCAGTGACAGTGACCATTCCTACTTCCAGGCAGACACCAGGCAGACCAAAACACAGGTAGAAATCCTGGACACCTGGCTATACAGTATCAGGGGAAATGTTAGAACATGGCAGAGCTGAGTCTTAGTTGGCTGTAAATTGTCAGTACCTGGAACCTAAATTTTCTACCAGATATCTGAAGGACAAAAAGCAACGAAGTGAAAAGAGACAAAGATGAGTCTCATAAATGGGTCAGATTCCATAGAGGAATCACAACAAAGACCAATAAACACAACCAAAATCAATGATGCCTTGAGTAAGATCTGTGCTTCACCAGGCTAAGGGCAACTGGGAACTAAGACAGTGATGAAAGGCAAAGAGATGCAATTAAAAACTCTACAAATGTGAGAGAACTAGTTGCTTCATTTCTATTTTATTTATTAAAACAATCTATTAGAATATGCTTTGGGCCACATATGGTAGTATTCAAGGGACACTCCAGACTCTCTACTTAGTAGTCATTTTATACAAATGCACTGGAGACCACATCTGGTGCCAGGCTTTGAACTGGTTTGACTCCATGCAAGGAAATATCCCTACCTGTGCATTATTTCTCCAGTTTTATTCTATTTGAAAAGTGTTCAGAATGTATATCCTCAAGAGCGACATGTAGATTCAGTGGTGAATCGTGTGCTGATGCATCAAATTCCAGATGTTACATGATTCACAGTAATTCTCTTAATTATTTAGAACCTGTTGTCATCATTGTGTACTCATTAAGATCGACTAGAAACAACTGATATAACAGTAATTCAAAGTTTTCTTGTATCCAGAATTGGCCTTCATATGTATATGCATATATATATTTGTTTCTTGGGACAAACATATATATATATATGATTATATATACATATATTTTATTTGGTACATTCACATAAGTGCTCAGGAGTTACTCCTGGCTCTTGGCTCTGTGCTCAGAAATTACTCCTGACAGGTATAGGGGACCATATGGGATGCCAGGTATCAAAGCCCAATCAGCCGCATGCAAGGCATATGCCCTACCAGCTGTGCTATCACTCTGGTGCAATTTATTTTTGGTTTTCTTCTGGGGGGCCACACCTGGGGATACTCAGGGGTTACTCCTGGCTATGTGCTCAGAAATCGCTCCTGGCTTGGGGAACCATATGGGTCAGCCGCATGCAAGGCAAATGCCCTACAACTGAGCTATTATTGCTCTGGCCCTAGCCCATAGTTTTTAATATAATTTTTATTTTGATCGTAGTGGCTTACATATTGTTGACAATAATATTATAGGTACATATTTACATAAAATCAGGGGGGTTCCCATCACCAATTTGTCCTCCCTACACTTCTGTGTTCGTCCTACCTCCCATATCCTCCTCCCTCAACCCTGGGGCTACGAGAATATGTGGTCCCCTCTGTACCTAGCTTACTACTTAGTAGTCTTGGTCTTGGTGCCTCCCTTATTTCCCCCTCGAACTGGGAGGCAGGACTAGCTAGTTCAAGTTACGTGGTTTCGTTTGAAGAAGAGAAAAGTAATAAACTAGGTAAAAGTCTAATACGCCGAGGCTCTCATCATCAGTTTGAGAGACGAAGGAGAAAAAGAAGGTGAAACACCCCAACAGTACAAAAAGAAGTGTCAAATATCCAGTGAGCAGTCCAGTGATAACGATAGGTACCACAAAAAAAAGCCAAACTATTTTATAAGGTCTCTTGCTTTCTCACTCTGAGGGACAGTGACCCTGAAACAGTGTTCCTGTCAATACCATTCAATGTCATGTCATTCAGTGCTGGAGCTGGAGGAAGCACAGTGATGCTCAGAGACCTCCAGTGTTGCCTCCCACAATGCTTGAAGGTCACATTGTGCTGGAAATAGAATCTAGGCTAGACTAGGTCTCCAGTCCTTCTTACCTTTTTTGTTTAAACAACATATTGCTGCTTGGCGAATGTTTTATCGACCCCTAAATTTTGCCATACAAAAAAAGAACTTGTCAAATCCCTGTATCAAATTGATTGGAATTATAAACCCTTTGGCCCTATGGAATCTTATTGCGAATTTTATTTTAGTTATATCCCCAAGAAATTCACATGGAAATTGTGAATGAATATCCACTTATTGGCCATTCAACCTCTAGAATCCATGATCTATTAAGTCATATTCCACCTGGATGGAAGCATGTTAATTGAATTAAGCAGGAGGGAGATAAATAAAACCCAGATTTTAGTTATTTTTTTATTCCTTGGGTTATGACTTCCCAAAGAATGACTAACATCGATGTAAGTGCATCTGTACATTGATGTGTGTGTGTGTTTCTCTTTTAAAAGTTATAAAGAAAACAGAAAAAAAAATCTTGATGACTAAAGGCAGCAGAGATCCTTGGTCAGCACAATATAAACACTAAAAGTAGAAGTTGAGTAATATCTCAGGGTTATGTTGGTGGTGGGTTACCTTCAGGAGCTTCATCAAACACGTCACACAGTCCTAGGAATCATCAGTGAATCAACCCAGCTCTGCAAACTACATTGCTCAGGACATAGAAACAAATGAATACTATTGTGCTCAAATCCATTAAAAAGAAAATATCTGATCTGATGTAATTTAAATGAGGAAGAAGACACCCAATTAAGGCCGACGTTTTGTAGAGCACTAACTATGAAACTCGTGACCTGGTTTCTTTCTAATAATTTGTTTTAGTGGCACTGAGGTCAGACTAAACATGAATAGATTTTAAGTTCATGTCATAGAACATTTGGGCAACTGTTCTTTGTTATTTTTTTAACCTCGGTAGTAAAATAATCCTCCAACCTGCTATTGAGAAGCCCAAGTATGAAGTTGGGGGTGTCTAAACCATCACATTTACATTTCAAGCTGATTCATAAATACACATTATGGAGTGAAAGCTAAAGCATCACGACCACCTTTATTTCTGTAAACGGTTTACACAAAAGTGTTTGAAAACTACTGTGCTAAAGAACAAACTATTATTTGGAAATATATTTTGAGCATTTATAAATTTATTTATGTTTTACACTCACAAAATTTAAAGTAGTATTAAATTTTCTTCTTTTACATTTAATGAAATGGAGAGAAAGTTTCTGGAGTAAATAAAATATTTCCCAAGGCTGGAATTATAGTATAGTTGATAGGGCATTTGCCTTGCAAACAGCTGAGCAATTTTTAATCCACAGTGTCCCAAATGGTTTAAGAGGATGAGGTGTGAGGACAAAACCAGGATTATTTTAGAGCACTGCCAGATTTGGCCAAGGAGTAATTTATGAGCACAGAACCAGGAGTGATTCCAGAGCACTGCCAAGGTTAGTCAAAGAAAAACCAACAGGTAACAGCCCTGGGTATATGGGCCTGAAGCAGGGACATGTTGAAGATTAAAATAGCAAGAGGGATCAGAGCTATAGCACAACAGTAAGGTGTTTGCCTTGCACGTGGCCAACACAGGAACTACCCTGATTTCAATCCCGGCATCCCATATGGTCCCTGAGCCTGCCAGGAGCGACTTTTGAGGATAGAGCCAGGAGTAACCCCTGAGTGTCGCCGGGTGTGACCCAAAAACAAACAAACAAACAAAAGATAGCAAGAAGAAATAGAGAGAAAAGCCAAGGGGTGCGGTGAGGGGGCGGGGGCTTCCAGCCTCCTGGACTGAAAGCCCTGATTGTTCACCATCTACAATATTAATAGTTCAGAATCAATAAACATAGGAAGAAGGAAAGATATTAATAGGCAAATTTCTATCTAATACTAATCAAACCCAATTGGATCACTCATCTGAGAAAGGGGTATGTATGGAAAGAAAGCTAATGTAAGTTCTTTGTGAATTGTCTTCATCCAGAAGAAGTAGCAGGACAAAAGAGTAACTATGGGAGAACCCCACTATAAGATGAATCTAGGTAAAAGCCTAAACAAAGGTGTTTCCCCAACTTTCTTTTTTCCTAACCTCTTCTTTTGATATTTAAAGGCCACTAGAAAGTTACTTTTGTATGAAAGGGAGAAGAGGGAGGGAGGGAGGGAGGAGAGAGGAGGGAGGGAGGGAGGGAAGGAGGAGAGAAAGAGGAGAAAAACAGGAGAGAGGAGAGAGAGAGAGAGAGAGAGAGAGAGAGAGAGAGAGAGAGAGAGAGAGAGAGAGAGAGAGAGAGAGAGGTTGACTTTGGGCTACCCTGTGTCATCAGACCCATCCGCTTAAGTGGTTAGAAACACAGTGCCTGGGAAGATCTCACCAACTAGTGGATTTCTATATTTTTATTTTATACCCACCAGGGAGTTAGTTCCTTGATGGTGCCAGTGTCCCAGCATGGGGTCGGAAGGATAGCACAGCGGTAGGGTGTTTGCCTTGCATGCCACCGACCCATGATGGACCCAGGTTCTACTTCCAGCATCCCATATGTTCCCCCAAGCCTGACAGGAGCTATTTCTGAGCACAAAGCCAGGAGTAACCCCGGAGCACCGCCAGATGTCCCCCTCAAAAAAGAACCCAAAAAATCCAAACAAAAAACTGAATATGAGTCCTTAAGTCATCTTATTTGACCCACTCCTCAGACTGTCAATTCTAGGTAAAATTACTCATTTCTCCAGTGTCTTCAGATCTGACAACTTCCTTTCCACTAGTTCCCACAGACATGACACTTTACAGATCATAGAGGTGATGTCTCAGAGCTAGAGGTACCTCTTGGTCTTGACAGCTCCAGGTTCTGCCCTAGAGCCAGATATATCATTCTTTCTTCTCAGTAACCCCCTATCTCATCCACTCATCACTCATCAGATATGTTGTTTTTTTTGTACTTTTTTCTAATGCTCCTTTCAATAGATGTTAATAACAACCACATATTCCCTCTAACATCTATGGATACAAAATATATTTATAAGGAATATTAACATGTAATCAGATAATGGCAATATATTATTTTATTTTGGGGTCACTTCTGGATGTATTCCTGGCTCAGCACTTAGGGATCATTCCCAGAAGTATTGTTTGGAACACATGGAGTGCTGGGAATTGAATATGGGTCAGTCACATACAAGGCCAGTACTTTACTCACTTTATAATCTCTCCATCTTGATCATGGTTGTATTTTCAAAGCAAAACATTATGGGTTTTGTTTTTTGGCTAGTCGGTACATTTTGTATCACTCATATCCTGTAATTATAATGAAACGAACTGTTCTGCCTCATGTCTTTGATTTTAGAAAAATGCATTCTATGAGGAGAGATAATTTCGTCTGAATATTTCTCAAACAAAACCCCCTAAAATGTCATTTTAACTCACACAGTGTCTAATTGGTTGTAAGTATTGAAGTAACTCGTCTAATTATAGTTTACCTACTCTGTGATGAGTGTTCCAGACATGATTACAAAGCAAGGGAAGAGTTTAGTGAAGGAATTGACTTAATTCATTTGTTGGACTAAAAATATAATGCATATTCTGGATTTAATTAGATTTATTCATAATGTAGGCAAAACCATTTAGTAATCAGTGCGTGTCTTAGAGATTCGGTCTCCCTGAGTTTAAAAAACATACAAAATAGGGCCCGGAGAGATAGCACAGCGGCGTTTGCCTTGCAAGCAGCCGATCCAGGACCAAAGGTGGTTGGTTCGAATCCCGGTGTCCCATATGGTCCCCCGAGCCTGCCAGGAGCTATTTCTGAGCAGACAGCCAGGAGTAACCCCTGAGCACTGCAGGGTGTGGCCCAAAAACCAAAAAAAAAAAAAAACAAAACAAAAAAAAACATACAAAATAAGACAATGCTGAGACCTTCCTGTTTTTCCAATACATCATATGATAATGATTTCATTTTACTTTTATATCTATTTGTGTTATTGAAATTTTACAGTTAATACACAAGATACATCATTCTTGTCCTTGCACTAAATATCATAGCGGCAAGTGTGGAGATTGTCTTAATAAGGGGGTCACAAGTGGGTGCTCAGGGCTTACTCTTGGGTTTGAGATAAGATATCACTCCGGTGGGCTTCAGGAACCATATGAGATGTGAGGAATTGATCTCAGGTCATCTGCATATAAGAAAAGTCCTTTACCTTCTGTTCTGTCTCTCTGACCCCAGAAGCAGATTTCCTAAAATTTATAACTCTCATAGTCATTCAACTTCTTACAGGACATATAAGTGCATTTTTGTTTCTATTACTGTGAAATGTTTCAGTAGAGAAGAGGAATTAAAAAATACATTTGAATTATTCCATCAATAAAAAGACATCTATGTAGCACTCTTTATAATTCCAGGTAAAGGCAAGGCATTAAATCGGCTAGAAGAATAGCGGTTCCTGGTTACAGCTGAGTTGATTGCATGCCATGTATGCATTTTCAAAGAAAATAAAAACTGTAAAATTTGTGAAGGATGTTACAATAAAATTGGAACAGATTGTAAGATAATGCCAAGGTGAACATCCACAATCATGCATGAGCACAGGCAGAGATGTTAATTCCTATAAATTTCTATTTCCCACATGGATCAACTTTGCTTTCTTCAAAAGGATTCTTTGGATTCCCTACTAATTACAAATATCAAATGGCTTTATGTAAATCACCTATTCTTATTCATATCTTCCATGCAAATCATGAGGATATGAGATGAAAGAATGGTTGAAGCAATTATTTTTTCCTAGTATGGAAAATGTGTAGGTACCAACTCTGAGACAGTCAGATGTTAGGATCATCAAAGACTCCAACACAGTTATGATTATGCTCCATTCTATAAACTTATGCCCTGGTAGTAGATGAAACTATACAATTTCTCAGGAAAGAACATAAACTGAAAAATGAATACTAAACATACCATGAGTGCTAGTTTTGACATATAGAACTACAGTATGTGATATCTGAGTTGAAATTACATTATGTCATCTCAAAAGCCTAACAGAAGAGAGAAGGGAGAGAAAGGAGAGAAAAAGAAAAAGAGAGGGAGAAGGAGATGGAGAGGAAGATTTTTAGGGTAGGAAAGGAGAAACTATCCCATTGCAGCATAGAGAAAACAAAAATATAAAAACAGCAAGTTGGGGCTGGAGAGATGATACAGCAGGTAAGGATCTTGCTCTGGACCCATGTTCAATTCCCAGTACCCCTATATTGTCCCTTGAAATATCCAGGAGTGATTCCTAAAAGCAGAACTAGGAGTAAGTCCTGATAACAGTTGGATGTGACCAAAACAAACATACAAACAACACACAAATAAAGATTTTTGAACCTGTGTTGTAGTGTTAAAAAAAATCTAGCATACATTAATATCAATAGAGAATCAGAGGGAAAAGATCAAAGATACTTCATATGATATATTTGTAAAAAAAAGAGTCTGGCCCCAAATTCCAAAATGTGTGAAAACTATTTTATCATTTGAAGAAACTCAACAAACTACATGGACAAGCTCCAGAAAAAAAAATCAAAACACTGTCACATAATAAAGAAAATGATTGGAAGTAGCCAGACAAAAGCAGTCCCCCGCAGACAAGACTTTAAAATGAAAGATTTTAATTTTAAATTAAATAATAGCAGTTCTCTCTCATCTCTAAACATTCTTACTTGACTATTGGTTGGTCCACAAGTTGAACTTAAAGAATTTAATTATCTCCCTCCCTCCCCTGGCTTTGGAACTTGCCTCTGTAGCTCTTTCTACACCAGAAATCTCTTTTAAGGATATAGGTTGAAGATGACAGTGCATTTCTGAATTATGTATATTGTTAGTTGATCTTCAGGCTAAGTATTAAGAATTTGGCAGTCTTGGGGCCAGAGCAATAGCACAGTGGGGATGGCCTTTGTCTTGCATGCAGTTGACCCTGGTATCATCCCCAGCATCCTATATGGTCCCCCAAGTCTGCTAGGAGTAATTTCTGAGCAAAGAGCCAGGAGTAACATCTGAGCACATCCAGGTGTGGCCCTCAAACAAAACAAAGAAAGCAAAAATAAATCAACAACATACAGAATCTGGCAATGTTGAGGTGCTTTGTGTTGAAGATTAAGTAAATTCCCTTATTCTTATCAATGTTGTGTTGCCTATCTCAGTTTTTCATCTTTACTTGCTCTCTAAGTAGAAGGACCAGTTCTTGAGAAACAAGCAAACAAATAAAACCACCAAACAAATAAAAATATATAAGAATACAGCAAGACAATATGGAGTTTATTTTTCAGGCAAACAGAATTATAGCATAAAAATAAAGCCATTCTATCACAATATTTCCAAGGTGATTGTTTAATAAACAAGGTACTTCCTGTTTGCACAGTTAAAGATGGGAGATTTCCAAGATGGACTCTTCACTGAATAAATTTTTTTCCAAAAATTTGAGAAACCATAAATTTAAAAATCTTTATTCAGGCTGAAATCTCCTTCAAATGAATATTCTTCAATGCAAACATACTCTAAAAGGATAACCAGAGCAATTTTTTAGACTGAAATGAAATGTTACTAAGAAAGCATGTAACTTTAATAACTAACAATCAATGTATAAAAGCTGTGCATATCTATTAAGTTTGATCATTTTTCTTAACTTTTCTTTTGTTTTGGGGTGCTACACCCAGCAGTATTCAGGTATTACTCAAGGTTCTGTATTCAGGGATTCTTTCTAAAACTGCTCAGGGAACCATTTGTGGTACTTGATTAGATAAGCCATATGCAAAGAAGAGCCTTATTCCTTTACTACCTTCCTGGAATCTTAATTAAAATAAAACATGTGACAATTATAGTGTACTACATAACACTTAAACATACACTAGATATTTTAGTGAAGTTTTTCCTTTTATGCCTCTTTTGATCTTCAATAATTTAGGTAGATTTGATTCTTATAAAATATTAATATATTAATATCTGCTTCTTGATTTCCCCTTAAACTTAAATATGGGTTAGAAAAGAAAATAGAAAGTAATCCCCAGAGATATATAGTTCAATTTTGACTTAAGATCAAAGTTCTGAAAGGAGCATATTTCTGATTCATTACTTGACTGGGTAAATATACCTTAGCATGTAAATCCACTTTATGCCTTGTAAGGTCCCTGGGAAATAAAAGTGCATTTCCATTACAGGAGCATCAGAGAATTTTTAAACTCCTTGTACTTTATGAAACTGTTATTAAAACATTTTTGGAGAAATGTTATGCACTTCCTCAATATTTCCACAGGCATCTCAAAACAACTGTGAACTGTTTTCCAGTTTTTCTCAGGAAGGTAGATGGAAAAATCATTTTGTATTATTATTATTATATCTTGTATTAAAATTACCAGTAGAATATTGAATTCTAATATATGCTTTTTGAGAGTAAGAAATGCCAATTATAGAGATGAAAATCCCAGTCATTTTTCTATGCTACCTAAGCCATCACAGACAAACATCTATTCTCCCAAGAGATATGTTTTATAGGTAATTGCATCATTCTGTGTTTGACTTGGATGTGGCAATTAGTACGCAGTATAAAAGATGGTTGATTTCTCATCAATTTTATTGTTTCTTGGTTCATAAGATAGATGGTAACACCAAATGGGAAACAAATGCTTGAAATTACTAAATGATCTCTTTGTTACCCGACATATGCCATGTGCCTTCCAGGAGTGCCATTTTCTTTCCACAAGAATACTCAAGCATGCAATAACTGCATCAGTAATTAGAGTGTGCATTATATTTCATTTATTTTATGAAATATCAAGACATATATAAATAGTGAAGATTAGGTCAAAGGCTTCCATAGAGTGCACAGCTCAACAAAAAACATCAAAGTTTTCTATTTCAGTTCTAGGGCCTGTTAAAAGTGAATTGCATTTTTTTTCATATATAAACTACAATAAAGTTTAAAAAATAATTTTGGTATTAAAGCTACATTAAGTTTACATTAAAGGTACATTAAATTTACATTAAAGGTAAATTTGGTATTAAAGTGCAGCGGTACTGTGTTTGCCTTTGCACAATGCTGACCCAGCATGGACCTTGGTAGTTTGATCCCCGGTGTCCCATAGGGTCCCCCAAGCCAGGAGCAATTTCTGAGTGCATAGCCTGAAATAACTCCTGAGTGTCACCGGGTGTGGCCAAAAACAACAAAAACAACAAAAGAACCTATCTCCAAAATCATCAATATGAATTTGTATGTGTGGATATTCATGTGCCTAGAGGCAGGCACATTTGTACATATACATCTATACATACATATATACATGATAAATATCTTTACTTTATTTTAATTTTTTATTTTTGGCTTTGGGGCCACACCTAGTGACCCTCTGGAGTTACTCCTGGCTCTGCTCTCATTAATTACTTTGTTATTTTGTTTTGGGGGGAGTCACATCCGGCAGCGCTCAGGGGTTACTCCTGGCTCTACGCTCAGAAATCGCTCCTGGAAGGCTTGGGGGACCATATGGGATGCCAGGATTCGAACCACAGTCCTTCTGTATTCAAGGCAAATATGCCTTACCTCTAGGCTATCTCTCCTTTTGAGAGTACTCAGGGAACCATAAATTTAAGTATGATTAGTTACGGTTTAGTATGTTAAGTAGTAAGTAATGTATGTTGCTTTTATATAGAATTTACTACCTAAATAAAAATAAACAAAGGAAAAATAAAACACTATACAATATTATGGGTAAATAGTTTTTTCTATTTTTCATTTATTTTTATTATTTATAAATATCAGTTGCTTTATTTAAGCACAATGGTAACAGAATTGTTTATGGTTTGCTTTTAGTCATAGAATGTGCACTGCTGTTCACCCATATATTTTTCTTGCCAACAATATCAACCATTTCCCACCCACCCTATCCCCCAAGTCTGTCTCTGGAGCAGGCATTTGCCTCCCTCGCTCTGTCTTTCTCTCTCTTTCCTTTTGACACTTTGGTTTGCACTCCTTTTAATGAAGGGTTACCATGCATGTCATCTTACCACCTTTCAGCACTTAGTTCTTGTTCAGAGTGATCAATTCAATTCCAACTCTCATTGTCAGAGTGATACCTTCTCTACTCTGTTCTTCTCGGCAACTTCCTACCATGGACTGATCCTCCATATCCTCATCTCTATTGCCTCTAAATATTATTACCATTCTGTGCTTTATATTTTATATATTCCACAGGTGACTGAGAATACTCTAAATTTATCCCTCTCCATCTGACTCATTTCACTGGGCACAATAATCTCCATGTCAATCCATGTATAAGCAAAGTTCATGACTTCATTTTTTATGGGTATGTAGTATTCCCATTATGTAGATGTACTACAGTTTCTTTAGACACTCACCTGTTGTGGGGCACCTGGATTTGTTTCCAAAGTCTGGCTATTGTAAATAGAGCTGCAGTGAATATAGGAGTGCATAGGGCATTTTTGTATTGTGATCTTTAGGTTCCTAATTTATATCCAAAGGAGTGGTATTGCTGGTTCATATGGGGTAGCTCAATTTCCAGTTTTTTGAAGGATGTCCACCTTGTTTTCCAGAGAGGCCAGGCTAGATGGCATTCCTATCAGCATTGATTTCTTTCTGCATCCATGAAAGCACTGTTCATATATTTTGTGATGTGATGTCAGTCTCTATGGTATGAGTTGATATCTCATTGATGTTTTGATTTGCATCTCTTTGATGATTAGTGATGTAGAACATTTTTTCATGTGCCTTTTGGCCAGCTTTCTGGGCGTGAAGAAGCCTATATATATCTACTAAGCCACGCATTTCCATTTCTTTCTTCAGAGCCAGGATAACCTTGTTAAGTTTTAACCTGGTTGTCCTATCAAGATAAGAGAGGACAGTGGTGAAATCTCCCACTTTTGTTGTGTTGCTATGGATTTTTTCTTCAAATCTATAAGAAATTTTTAAAAATAATTTTCTGGTCCCCCTTTGGGTGCATATAATTTTAGGAGTGTCCTTTCTTCCTGGTGTATCTATTCCTTAATTAAGAAATGTCTATATCTCTCTCGTGTAACCTTATTAAGCCTAAAGTCTGTGTCATCTGATATTAGTATGGCAACCCCTGACATTTAAAGATAATTGTTTGTTTGAATAATTTTCTTCAATCTTTGAGGATATTTATTCTGACTATTCAGATGTGTTTTCTTGCAGGCATCAAAATTTTGGATTCAATTTTCTGATCCATTATGCCACTCTGTGTCTCTTAACTTGTGCATTTAGTCCATTGACATTGAGAGATAGATTGTCATGAGATTAAGTGTCATCATTTTGTAGGAGTTTAGTGTGTTTGTTGGCTATGCCCTGCCTTAAAGTAGATACTTCAGTTACTCTTTTAAGGTTGGTTTAGAGTAGGTAAAGTTTCTGAGCTGTTGTATATCCATGAAGTGTTGTAGCCTTCCTTCAAATCTAAATAAAAGTCTGACTGCATGAAGTATTCTCTGCAAAGCATTCATTTCATTGAGTTTTGTCACTATATCCTCCCACTGCCTTGAGAGTTGTTTGTGATAAATCTCCTATGATTCTCAAGGATTCATTTTTCTATGTAATTTCCTTTTTGGATCTTGCTGCTTTAAGTATTCTATCTCTATATGTTATTTTCATTGTTGTGATTAAGGCATGCCTTCGGGTGCTCTTCGTTGGATCTCTTTTATCTGGTACTCTTCGGGCATCCAGAATTTGAGTACAAGCACTCTTCAATTTTGGAATTCTTTTTTCCCACCACCGTCCAGTTTTGCAAATTTTGTAGCAACTATGTCCTTGACTGTTAGATTCTTTATGGGGATTATCTTTTCGAGTTTCTGGGACTCTGATGATTCTTATGTTGTTTCTTTTGAGTTTATCTCAGAGTTCTATTGTCTTCTTTCTTTAAGAATTTTTTTCTATCGTTGGTCCATTTACTTTAAGGCTTTTTACAGCCTATTTTGTTATATGAAGGTGTTATGAAGCTCAACTTATATCCCATTGATTCTGTTTTCACCAACTCTTGATCTGCTGCTGACGCCTTCCAGTGAGTTTTTCATTTCACTACAATTTCAGCTCTGTTATTTCAGTGTGAAGGTTTGTCATTTCTTTCCAATCTCGGTCTAGTTGTGATTTTTTTGGGTTCATTCTATGATTTCTTTGAATATCCTCTACATTTCTTTTCTGAAGGACTTATTGGAGAGACTAAATCGGTGGCTGGTTTTTGTTGGTTCTTTAGAGCTGCCATCTTCATTCCCTAAGAATGGGAAGTTCTGCATAGTTTTCCTCCTTGTCACTTTTTCAGTGTGGTGTCTTTTACATATTGTGTTGGAGTTTATTGACTAGAGAAATTCTTAGCTGTAGAGTGGCCTTGCTAGATTTTTGCACTGGTCTCAGTCTTGCTGCCACCTGTCATGAAGACATGCTGTGCTCAGCACTAGCAGTGCTAGTCTCTGGGTGTAGACCCCAGTTACGGTTCAGCAAGCAGTGAGTGTCTATATCTCTTAGTATTTTTTATTTCGTTGTTAATTTACAAAAGTTTGGGACCAACTCTTGGATCCTGTGGATAGAATGTAAGATTAATATTGGGAACTACTGAAACTCTTTGATATTAGGACTCTTGTTTAAAAGCTCAAGTTTGCATAATTATATTTCAATAATGATCTGAGGGGCCAGAGAAATAGCGTGGAGATAGGGCATTTGCCTTGCATGCAGAGGACGGTGGTTCGAATTCCGGCATCCCATATGGTCACCTGAGCCTGCCAGGAGCGATTTCTGAGCATAGAGCCAAGAGTAACCTCTGAGCACTTCTGGGTGTGACCCCCCCAAAATGCACACACACACACACAAAAATAATGATCTGAGGAAGTTGTATATTTATAGACTAGAATATAAACAATATTAAAAATCATGCCTAGAGAGTTTTAAGATGGATAAGTAAAAATTAAATTAATTTATGCTTTTGTTACCAATTGCAATCCTCTAATTTTCTACATTTTCATGTTTGTTGATTTCATATAATCTAAAATCCCCATCATTTCATTTTTCTCTTTTGCAATTACCCCTTCTGTTTGAGTGAAGTGCAATTCTGCAATATTCTTTCTTAACTTCTTGATTTTTCAAACTTTTACAATTTGTCTTTATATTTGTACATAGCATGACAGAAAAGCCCTCTTATTATTTGCCTGATATATAATATCAGAATATAATGTTATTTATCAACACATTTTTATTTCTAGTCTCTGGAACTATGATAACGTATTGACTATTATTTCACATTAATATTATTTTCGAATGAAAGTGACCTTCCTTACAATCAAAAATTTTTGAATTTCACTAGTATTGGGAAATTCTTAGCATACTATGGAGAACTCATAGCAGAGAGAAGAAATTTGGAAATACCTGGAGTGACTTAACTACAATATTTGTTAGTGAATGGAACTTGATAGCCTTAAAGACCAGCACATTATATTTAGATATAGTTTTTATATCTGAGCCTATTCCTTTAAAGTATTTGTCATAATTACTTGATTAGTGTAAATATTGGCACATGTTCATAACAACACATTTACACAGAAGTAATAACATCCTATAGATACAAAGTATATGCTGATGACATAAAAGAACTTGGAATTGTGCCTGACACATACATATTAGACTCCCAACAATACTTTTGTTAGGTTTAGTAAGAAGGTGCATTTTGAAATTAGCAACACAAATCACATTTTTTATAGGGTTCATACCCATGGTGTTTGGGGGGAACCAGAGTCCACTTTCAACAGTCCCAAGTGGGCCTACAGACCTGATAATACAATCTGACAATTGGAAATAGGAACCACTAATGATACAGTAGGTGGAGCTTGGAGATACATAATGTTCTGTGTGTCACACAGTCAAGGTGAAACATGTGCTCTACTCATTTGGACAATATAGCTGGCCCTGGAAACATATGTTTTTGACTATGAAAGATTATTTTCTTATCACTAGGCTATCATGAGTTGATTCAAATTAGAAATATCTTTAGAAATTAAAAGAGATCGAAGAAACTTAAATTCCAGCTAGTTTTATGACCCCTAAGTCAATGAAACTGTTTCTAACATCTTTTAATTCCTTAATTAATTCAGCCTTTTAAAGTTCTCATTGAACCTCATGAAAATTGCATTCATGTGAAAATTTTAAACTCATTTAGTTTTTGATTAGAAAAGACATAGCAATTTTAGATGTGAGAGAGACAGGTTAAATATCTTTTCCTTGGGTTGAATAGAAATAGCCTTTTCTGAAAAAAATAATTAAAAAGTATTCAAAATTATTATCTCCCACTTAAGAAGACATTTAATAAGATGACACATTATAAATATTTATTAATTAAGAGATATATATTTATATTACAAATACCAATATTGGACATCATTAAAACTGAAATTTGCTCTTATATAATTTTCTTAGAAATTCTATTTTCTTAATATTATTCATTAAACTTTAACTTCTGAACCTGACATAAGGAAACTATACGGTATAGTCTTAAATTTACAGTAGCAAATATTTACACTGATTATAGAAAATAATAAATGTTATGTCACAATACTGTCATTTAATTCCTATGTATTTTACACCCCATAAGTTTTGTTGGACAACTTTGAAGATATTCTATGAATTTAAGTATTATGTTATTTTCAGGTTTTCACTCAATGTCAAACATTTTTCTCCCCAAGGGTAGGGTATTGGATCACTTTCATCTGTGTTCAAGAGTAGCTCCTAGTTTTCTGCTCGGGAATCATTCCTGAGAATGCTCAGGGGACCATATGTTGCTCTTAGGTATCAACAGGGAATATTTCTGAGCAAGGTGAGTGCCTTTATCCCTGTTCTATTTCTCATGACATCAATACTTTATTTTATCATTAATACTTAATTATTTGAAATTAAGGAAATAAAGTAATACATTCAGTTGTCAAATTATTGTATATCACAGGTATCAAAGTATTAGTTATTTAATGTTGGCCAACATATATACCCCTTTTTATATGGCTAGATTATCATATGTAAATTATAATAATGATGTATTTCTTTCCTATATCAAAATATTGTAGCATGAAGAGAATGGAATCTAGGTACAAAAACTATTTAAAATCCATTGAGAAAATAAGTGTCTCATGTTTTTTCAGTTCTACAGGAGAAACATGCTTGATATTCTTTATTTAATTAATGAATAAACACTATGATAATATAATTATTATGATTAGGACTAAAGTGATAGCAATACTATCACTTACATTGCACAGCTCAAAACCCTGGGAACCTGGGCATCCTATATGAGCCCTAATTGAAGTGATTACTGGATAAAAAGCCAGGGTCATAAGCCCTAAGCATAGAAAAAAAAAGAAAAAATGAAAATAGTTAGATCATAGTTGTAAAGACAATTCTAAGGATCCTATCAATGATTATAAAATATTTGAATTAATAGATTGTGAGTTAATCTAAGTTATTTGGTATTAGTAACTATTTAGTTACTTAATATTGATAAACTTTTAAAAGATAGGCCCAAGACATTAAAATTAAATTAGTATTTTTATAATTTAATATCAAAATGGAATAAATAGCATTATATACCTTGTGATAGTAGTTTCAATCATCACAATGAAAAATTGTCCAAGGATTTTTGTTCCTTATTTTTCTTCCTTCTCTCAGACTTCCCCCAACACTTTCACATCAATTGTCGATTGTGTAGATATTTTACAAGAGTCACTTGTGCTTGATTTTTTAAAAAAAATTATTACACTTATTCTACTTAATATGCAATGGAGAAGTCAGAAGAGTAGCATGCAAACAAGAAATCATGATTATTTTTGGAGTCACTACATTTCTCACTGATTTTATACAACACTCCCTTAATTTGATTTATTATTTTATTTTAAGCACCATGATCGAAAATATTGCTAGTGATAATGTTTAGTGCATAAAATATTCCAACATGTTCTTTATCCCTCCATCAATGTCTTAGAGTCCTGTCCCCAATCAACATTTTGCCTCATCCAACTTCTGGTCAGCTCAATCTTGTAGACCAGTTCTCAGTCTAATGCCTTTGACCAGTTTTAATGCCATACAGTGTTTCTTGACCAAGGTTTATTTGTAGAGCACGTGTAAGTGATTCTATGTAATAAGCTTTTGTGAATTAGAATTATTGAAATTATTCTTTACAAAATATTACTAGAGAATGAACACACAGGATAACCTAAAAGCCACTTAATTTCTAATCTCAGTACTGCCACAAAAGAGTAGAAGCCATTAGTGAATTTGAGACAATTAAGTCCATGTATTGAAAGTCTCCTGCTCCCATATTGGCGAATTTTTGGTGAACAGTAATGCTTGATCTTCATCCAAGGCAGACATTAGTCTGTTACCACATGCTTCATAGGCTTAGCTACCAATGAGTAACTGGTGACCAGAACCATTTTCTAACACAATGGTCCAAAAGATCTGAAAATACAGCTCCTAATTCTTCATTGTTTAGCAAGACTATTGTTGCTATCTCATTAAAAAGTTTACTTTATAGAAATCAGACTATGTAATGCATGTAATTAAATGTTCACTAAATGAATAGTTAATGGATTAATATATAAACATAACAATAAAAGACTATTTACATAAAATATTGAATTCAAAATTATATTTTCCATATAGATGATGGCAACAGCAATCTATTGACTTTATGAAATGAACTGATTGTTCCTCTAATTTCTTTCCTAATATCCTTTCTGCATGCAACATAATGAGCATCAGTAGTAGAATAGCAATAAAATAATAAGATGCGAATACCCAAGTATTTTAATGGTGCAGAAAGGATATTAAGGTTTTTCCTAATATCTTATTTTATGAGCCTTAGCAAAATAACTAATATAAATATAGTGCTCTATAGTTTGCAAAGCTCTATTCATATTATAAGAAATTAACCTAAAGAGATACTGGTCAAGTTATTCCATAAAATAAATTATAATAAGGGTTATTATCTTCTACCCTTAGCTGGATAATATCAAATATATTAAGTGATCTACTCAAAAGATTGGAATAAAACTCTTTATAAAAGGACTCATACAGTACCTCTATTATGTTGGAAAAAGTGCAGAAAGTTTGATTCCCTTCCTGGGAAAGTAGTGAGGATGATACTGGATTCTTCATAGGCTTACATTTTATGAGGTGAAGGGTTTACTGAGTAGGAAAAAGTCAGAATGGGTTTTTAATGGCTGTAACATCTATATATTCTCTCTTGGGATGAAATAATCCCCAACTGAGAAAGAAAATTCATCTACTCTACCAATAAAACTACTCAGGTGATTATTACTTGAATGTAAAATTATAGTCTAAGGACCAGATCACACAGAACATAACAAATAAATAATTGCGATTAAATATGCAACAAATAAAAAGAAGTGAGAACAACAAAATTTTAATTGAAAATTAATTTTTATTAATAAACAATTTAGTGGAAAGAACTCATTAGTGATGCAGAAATAGAATCGAAAAAGTTTCCCAGAATTCAGCAAGGTGACCACTAGAAGGATGTCAAGAGAAAACAGCACCAGTTGATCCACACATAGCCAATGGAAATCGAAGAGTGTTGAAAAAATACCCCAAGGAGAAAATATTCCCCCCAAAATAATCAAAGTGAATTCAAATCATTGAAGAAAGTGATTAGTAAAATATATCTCCAGACATCTTTCTTACAAGCTCAGGAGACCAAAGGCAATGCAGGAAAGATCTTAATAGTCATCAGAAAAAAAATTTACAGCAATAAATAAAATAACAGTAAGCTGGTGCCCAAAACGTACTAGCTGAAAGTCTTCAAGGTATCAACAGAAAATGGCTGTCAATCTAAATCCTTCAGACATTAAGTTATCACTGATGAGTAAGAGTAAAAGAAAAGTTAGCATGGAATATTTAACCTGTAAATTGAATTGTCCAAGCTGTAATTCCAAACATCACAAATTGTTGTTATTAGATTAAATCCTTGTGTTTAATATCTAATGCTTTCTTTCTCTTTTTCTTTCTTTCTCTTTTCTTTCTCTTTTTCTTTCTTTCTCTCTCTCTCTTTTTCTTTCTTTCTTTCTTCTTTCTTTCTTTATTTCTTTCTTTCTTTCTTTATTTATTTCTTTATTTCTTTTTTCTTTCTTTCTTTCTTTCTTTCTTTCTTTCTTTCTTTCTTTATTTCTTTCTTTCTTTCTTTCTCTTTCTTTCTTTCTTCTTTCTTTCTTTCTTCTCTCTTTCTTTCTTTCTTTTTTTTTCTCTCTCTTTCTTTCTTCTCTTTCTCTTCTCTCTTTCTTTTCTCTTTCTTTTCTTTTCTTTTTCTTTCTTTCTTTTCTTTCTTTCTTTCTTCTTCTTCTTTCTTTCTTTCTTTCTTTCTTTCTCTTTCTTCTTTCTTTCTTCTTTTCTTTCTTTCTTTCTTTCTTTCTTTCTTTCTTTCTTTTTCTTTCTTTCTTTCTTTCTTTCTTTCTTTCTTTCTTTCTTTCTTTCTTTCTTTCTTCCTTTCTTTCTTTCTTTCTTCCTTTCTTCTATCTCTTTTTTGAATTTGGAGTAACACTGCGGGTGTTCAGGATACACTCCTGGCTCTACATTCATATTGGAGTATATAAATATAGGATATAATATAGGATATATTCATATAGGATACTGGGGATCAAATTTGGGTTGTCCATGTGCCCTATACAGAATGTATGTGATGTTTTTTTGACTAGAGTATAATTAATATTTATTATCAGCTTAAACATAACTTATTATCATAATACATAACTAGTACAGAAGAATAACTTAAATGCATGCTAGAAGAAAGTCAAAACATAGGTATAGAAAATATGGATGGAGAAAAGCCTAGAGTATACAAACTTTGCTTTGTAAAATGTTTAAAACTTACTGTTCTTAAAGTATACTTTGACACATATTTGTCTACTGGTTTTAGAGATAAGCTACAGTTAATGCTCTTTGATTAGTAATTTAATAATTATGTAGGGTTAAATAGATTTCAACATGACGGAATGCAATAAAGAGATGGGGACATGGTCACACGTACGAAATGAAGTTGCTAAGGTTTTAAGTAGTAATTAAAGTTGATGTTAAGAATTCCATCTTGTGATTATCTCTTTTTTTCCTACTGCCTTGTTATTATACTTTAACGTAATTTCCCATTTTAACTAACTTAATTTACCTCTAATGAGGAACAATAGAAACAACAGAGATTCTGAGAATATCGTGATTACTAGAGAAAGAAATGAATGCTCTTATTAAGTACATAGTTCAGGAAAGTAGAAATGGGAGCTATTTCAAGTGATAATTAATGTGTGTGTGCATCAGTGGGGCATCCTGGAGGTAAATAGAAGAAGTAAAATGGTTTCAGGAAGTATTCTCCGGTTTTGTACATGGGATCTGAGTCCATTTCCTGTTTATCATAAATAAGACTCACCTTGACTCTGAATGTGGTTTTCCAGAATGTATCCAAGCTACATTACAGGGAGAATTCAGATGTTAATGTGACTTTGACATATGTCTCTAGATATATGATAATGGGGAATCTTATTAGTTGCTACATTTTCACAGCAAATCTGATGCTTAACCTAATCCTCTTCCACAGAACACTATTTGCATTAATATTCAACATATATAAGATAAAGAGAATATTAGAATCATAACCAATATTGGTCCCATAATAAATCGTCTTTTCCTATTTTTTCGTGGAGAAGCAACACCCAACTGTGCATAGGAATTACTCCTGGAAGTTCTGGGAGGGCATGTGTAGTACTCTGAGATTGAATTATGTTTGGCCAAGTGTAAGACATAAGTGCCTTAGACCCTGTAATATCTCTCAGACCTCTTAAAAAGTTCACTTTGGGAGCCAACAACTATGTTCAGAGAATAATCTTGTCATTTATACTCGGGATCAGTTCTGTTAAAGCTTGAGAGACCCTAAGAGATGCCTGAGAGCAAGCCCACTTTGAGTGCATTCAAGCCAAGTACTCTACCTATTGTGCTATCTCCCTTGCCCTGAACCTGAATGGTTTTTAAAGTAATAGAAAAAAAGCAAAGGAGATGAAAATAGTCATACTGTAAATATTTTATTATATTTACAATATAATTTATTGAATCTTAAACTATAAAATATATTAAAATATAATAAATTATTTCTCAAATAGTTTTAATTTTAAACCCAGGACAGGCAAATACTTCAACTTCAAAAGAATATTATCTATCCCAAAGTAAGAGAATATTATCATACAATATATATTTTTAATTTAACTTAATATTTTTTAAAAAATCTACTATAATAAGACATAAAATGAAAGTATTTTTCTGTGCCCAGTTAT
This sequence comes from Suncus etruscus, assembly GCF_024139225.1. Lineage (NCBI taxonomy): Eukaryota > Metazoa > Chordata > Mammalia > Eulipotyphla > Soricidae > Suncus > Suncus etruscus. The sequence goes on along the minus strand of NC_064859.1, from coordinate 99,777,063 downwards.
ATAGTTTCAGAAAAATCTATATAGTTAATAGTAGTGCTATTTGGTGGGTGGGCAAGAGATTAATAATTTCAAGAGGAAGGCAGTATGGCATACATTTGATATAAACCTATAAAGTATTGTTGCTAGGTAGGTCATGAAATTTTTTTTTCACATAGAAGAGAATTATGGGTCATCCCTAGAAGTACACTTATAAGTGAGTTAAAAAGTCAAAAGGGTAAGAGAGTGTCTGGCAGCATAAAGTAAACTTGAAATATCATGGAGCTAAGATCTCTTAAACATTTATGATGATACATTTTAATTTAGTTTGGCAAACTGTTTAAGTTCATAGAATAACATAGCATGGTCTATGTCACAGTGTACCGAATAATTAAAATTGGAGTGAAAAAAAGATAGGATGAGGAAGGAACATTTAGCTGCAGGACTCTTTACATAAGCAATCAACCACTCATCTAGTAAATCAATGGCTAGTAATTTATGATTATGCTCTTCTTTGATTTGAGCAGCTTGAGGACATAAAATTATTCTTTTGTAAAAATTATTTTATTGAAACAATTGTAGTCTACAAAGTCCTTCATAGTTGAATTTCAGATATACAGTGAGACAGGGCCATTCCCATCACCAGTGTTAACGTCCTTCCACCAATGGGTCCATAGTGCATCCTATCCCACCACTGGCCCCTGGCCTGCAAGTATAATGGGTCCACTTATATTTCGGTTGTTAAAGTATAGGTCTCTTGATTCTGTTGTTATTGACTTTGGCTTAGATATTTAGTACTGTCATTCGTTTTTTTGTGGGTGGGGGGAGAGGAGGATACACCTACAGATGCTCAGTCTTCTCTCCTGTTTTTATGCTTAGAAATCACTCCCAGAAGATTTTGGGAGCCCACATGGGATTCAGAATATTGAATTTGGGTCAGCAAATACAAGTCAAACACCCAACCTGCTTTACTATCACTTGAACCCCTATAATTTCATAATTTTAAGTAGCAGAAGTTTGAATTACTTTTTAGATAGTTTGGACATTTTTAATTTTTTTCAGATTAATATAGTTCATATAGAACAATATGGAATAATTTGAAACTTTTTAATTTGATTATATTTTATAAATTGATATTATTTAATTCTTTTTCAAGAAAGTATTTTAAAATTCCATTGTATAAATATTTTTAGTAGTCATTATCTAATATCCAATATTCTTAAGTAATCAAATATTAAGTAATGATAGTAATAATATGTATAATAGATACATTTATTTCAGAAAATTTAGCTACTGCCCCCAAGAATATCTCAAAAGACTTAATGGGAATAACTATACTTTCTCCGTATGTTTAATACTTCAACAGTTATATCTCTTAGTGTGTTTATTTCCAAATGTATTATTTCTTCTTTTTTTTTCTTTTTTCTTTCTCTTATGGGCGAGAGGGAAAGAAAAGTAAGGGGGGGGTGCAGAGTGATAGCACAGCCGTAAGGTGTTTGCGGCAGATTCAGGATGGACCTAGGTTCAATCTCTCGCATCCCATATGATCCCCAGAGCCTGGCAGGAGCAATTTCTGAGTGCAAGCCAGTAACCCCTGAGCACTGCCTAGGGAGGGAAGGAGGAAAGAAAGGAAGGGAGGGATGGAGGAGGGTTAAGGAGAAGTCCCTAAATACCAGTGGAGGGAGGGAGAAAAGAAAGGAAGGAAGGAAGGAAAGAAGGAAGGATGGATGGAAGGAAGGAAGGTGGAAGGCAGGAAGGAAGGAAGGAAGGAAGGAAGAACGAAAGGAAGGAAGGAAGGAAGGAAGGAAGGAAAGAAGGAAGGAAGGAAGGAAGGAAGGAAGGAAGGAAGGAAGGAAGGAAGGAAGGAAAGAAGGAAGGAAAGAAGGAAGGAAGGAAGATATTTTCAAATGTAAAGGTAAACTCCTCCATCCACTTTTTAAAATGTATTATTATTACTTTTATCTATTTGTTTATTTATTATTTTATTTATTTATTTTAAATATTATTTGCTTTGGTTTAGCTTGGTATGAAATTCTAGGAGAAAAAGTCTAAGTCAAAACAAGGGCACAGAGAATGTATATCCTGTCATTCTTACACCCAAAAGCACCAGCAATATAATATGCCATCGTTCCCTTTTGCATAGGCATAATAATGAAGGAGAAATCTTATGTATAGTAACAAGTTCTTATCTACTACGGATAAGAACCCATAAATTTTATAATATATAGTTGCCTCCCACCCTTAACTTTTGTCATGGGGACTCACCTGAGACTCCATGTGATTGGACAATGACCATCCAACCCTTATTCTTAGATCCCACCCTTAAAACCGGCATGGTTCCCTGCAACAGCACCAGGAATCAACTCCCCACCCCCTCCCCCGTGAGTGCCTAATACCATTCTGGCACCAACTTCAGCCAGGTTGATTGACATCCTGATGATGAGGAAACAGCAACAACTTGATCTAAGAGCAGGTTGCCCTACCTACCTCATCACCTAATGGTAATATGAAATCAGAAGACACTCAGTCCTTTGATCTATGCAAAAACCAAGATCACTAATTACAGAAGACTTACTTTGACAACTGACTGGTCCGAACTCTTCCTGGAATCAATAAGTTAGACCCTATTCTAGGTTCTGGCCTTGGATTTGTACAAAAACCAAGATCTTTTATGCAGAGGTCTGACTTTGACTACCATGACTGAAAAGAAATTCTGGAACCATAAGAAAAGACTATACTAGGCTTCATTCTAGGATCTGTGCAAAAACCAAGATCTACAGAAGACTGACTACAACAACTGTGATGGAGCAGAACTTCTAAAACCATAAAGAAAGACTCAATCCTAGACTTCATCCTATAACCTGTGCAAATACCAAGACTTTTAATTAGAGAGGACTGTATTTTCAAACACAACTGAGCAGAACATTTTCTGGCACCTCAAAAGACCTTGGGGTTCGATAATGAGCATATCTGGAGCTGATAGTTGTTCCATGACAGTATGCTTCAGGAGTGGAGAAACCCTGTATCTCTTCGCCAAGGGAATTTCCTTTCTAATACCCTTAATAATTACTGTGTCTATGCAAAACAAACCAAAACAAACCTTGCCACACTAGCCCTTCCCTGTTTTATTCTTTTTCTTTCCCTTTCTTTTTCTCTTTATTAATATAGCTGTTTTATTATTTTTCTTGCTGCTTGTTTATGGTTGTTTGTTTCTTTGTTGTTGTTGTTGATGATGATGTTTTTCCAACAGAAGCACAGAACTTGAACCATCTTGTTTTGTCTCGTAAGTTATGGGCGGGGGGAAAAGAAAAAAAAACAGGATCTCTTAAAATTTGAGTGGAAATAAAAAATGATCAGACCTAAATACCAAACTCAAAGTCAACGACCACAGAATCAAGACCCCAATCTTTAACAAACTATATACAAAGGGGACCTGTTACACTAGCAGTCCAAGGTGCCAAAAGAGGGGGGTATCAGATGCATTCTAGGAGCAGAATGCATTCTAGGAACAGGGGTGGAGGGGAAACAACCCTGGTGATGGGAATGGCCCTAATTCACTGTCACTATGTACCTTAAATATAATGTGAAAGACTTGTAACTCACATTGGTCACAATAAAAATTATTTAAAAAATTTAGCTTCCTAGAAAAGATACAAACCTGTTATCAAATTTTTATATTTTGATTTTTCTATGTAGAACAAAAATTGCAATATAGCCAAAATATCCACAGAAAAACTTAAAAATTTAGCACTATGCAACAGTTTCATAAGGTAAGATATTTTCAACCATAAAAATAGTTTGAAAGCATATGTAAAATTAAAAAGATGCTCATAATAATTAACATACAAAATATATGTTGATGTCTAGCATTAATTTTGAGAAAATAGGAAACTCATATAGATTTCTATTTTCAGCATATTTAAGAAATGTAAATATATGTCTATTGGCTACTCCCAGTTTTTTCTAATTATATTATTAATTTCAAAATTCTGCAATGTATATTTATTAGAAAGTTAGTCTTTGCCATTTTAATTCTATTAATAGTGTTGATAAAAAGATGGTAAATATTTATTATGTGTTGTCTTCTATGCTAGGCAGAATATATCTATTTTCTTTTGCCTGGGGCTCCAATAAATAATTTTGAACAATGCAATTAGCTAGAAGGATCTTTTCTCACCTTTAATATACTATTCTTTGTGTAAATGGCTTCTCAAATAAAATTATATGTCTGTTTAATTAATTGCATATATTAGCTATTCAAACTTTATTTTAGTAGAACCAGAAATAGAATCTCTCTTTAACACACACAACAAACTTAAGAATGGCTTAAAATTGCTGGATATTTTCTGAAAATCTAATTTGTATTATAATTACACTTGTTCTTTATGTTTCATGAGAACAAAATTTTTACCTGTTACTCTTAATATTTAATTCTTAGAAAGAGGCAGAAAAACGAGAATCTGGAAACAGTATATACATACTAAAAAGAATTAAAAGTTTATTGGGGCTGGAGAGATAGCATGGAGGTAGGGAGATTGCCTTGCATGCAGAAGGACAGTGGTTCCGAATCCCGGCATCCCATATGGTCCCCCGAGCCTGCCAGGAGCAATTTCTGAGTGTGGAGCCAAGGGTAACCCCTGAGTGCTGTCGTGTGTGACCCAAAAACAAAACAAAACAAAAAGTTTATTGATGTGTTCCCAACATTAGTTGATTCAAGTGTGAAGGTTACATTTTACCCCAGATTATAGAAATGAAACAAACAGTAAATGAAATAAATTAAAAGGGGGAGTAAAAAGGAGCATATGTGTAGTGTGTTGAGGTATGTTACTTGCATATTTCCAAGCTACAGAGCTAATACTGTTAGGTATGAGACCCAAACTACAATTTAAAAAAATTGAAAACATGCTTGTCAAGGAAAAAGGGAGAAGGGTGGGTAGTAACTTTGAGTCCTTAGTGGAAGGAATTTCATTTTGCTGGTGGAATTGGTGTTGGAATATAATGTACTTGCAACTATGAATAACTGTAAACACAGTGATTTATACTTATTAAAAACATAAAGTCCCCAAATACAGTATAAATCAAATTTGCCAATTAATGCTCTTTGATACAAAGCAAATTAAAATGTTTTATTTTTAAAAATTTTGCATGCAGGTTTAACTTTTAGTTTCTCTTTTTTAAATACTGTGATTTACAAAGTTGTTCATAATATAGTTGTTTCTGGCATTTAGTGTTGTAGCACCAATCCCAACACCGAGTAACATTCCTTCCATCATTGTTTCTTTTCCATCCATCATAAGCCTTTCCCTCTTGTGAGGCACAACATTATTTATTTCACATTTTTATTATAACCTTAAATGACTAATGGGAATTATAAAAAAATTTTAGTCAAAGAAAAATTGTGAAAATAGCTATGTCTCATAAAGGGATCATTGTCATTGTCTCAGGGTTTATTAATAGTTTTGCTATTTGGAGCATATGGTATTGTTGGTTTTGTTTACTGAGCTTAGATGGCTTCCATGCTACTTTTCCATCTAATTTGCTGTACTCTTACTGGTCTATCAGGATTGTGGAATTTGGAGGTGTTGTTCCAGGAACTCCAGATCTAAGCTGATGAGTCTGCATGATGATAGTTTTGGGGTATGTGTGTAATTACTTGCACTTCTTGCCATGTAGGGGTTTGGGAGGAGTGTGATTACCCCTATGCTGAGAAGACCCTACAGTTTTCAGCTCTAAAACTGGTGAGAAGAAAACTCTCAGTTTTTGTTGGAAGCCAGGTTTACCTATGTATTTTTGTATCTTGGTTTATGTCTCTTCTCAAATTATTCTCAATCCAAGGAGATGGGTTGATGTAGTTTATAGAATTGGAGGCTGTGGAATGAGTCACAAAGAAGATTTTTAATATAATATTTAGAACAAAATTTTGGGCAAAACATCCTGTTTACTCAGCATGTGCATTATAGTCTTTATTTCCTTTACTCAGTTTATATATTCTAATTTTATTAAAATTAAATCTTAACTGAATTATTTCATTCTTTAAGTACATCTGTCTCTGTCGTACATATAACCATGTTTTTATTACATTGAACAAATCTTTTTCAATTGTTTGAATTTCATGTACTGAACAGAATTATAACAAGGGACATATGTTGACCTTGTCTTTGTAAGTATTTATAGAAATTATAGCCTCTTACCTCAAACATAATCTGATATGAGGGATATTATTACATTGTGTGTTTTGTGCTATTTCTTTGTCTCAGTGCCGTGATAGAGGAAAATGTAAAATGTCATATGAACACATCGCTTCTCGGCCTTTTGGCTAAGATCAAGTGTGTCATATGAACACATTGCATGTCCTTCAAGATAAAGAAAATTCAATAAGCCATTTACATGAAAGTAGTGAGTTGTAGATATAGTACTTCAAGCTATGCATAATATGGTATAATATAGTTAATACAGATGAATATAAAATATCATACCTATAAAATATTTTGAAACATTTGACTTGGGATATAGGATGACAAATAAATAGAAGTTTATATGTATTTCTTTAACACCTATGTAAGTTTAGAAACCTTAATTCTTGATCAATCATTTATAAACTGATTTTATGATAATCTTTTAAAGAAAGTATCAAATTAAGCAATTATTTGACATGATCCTACTATTACTAAAACAGCAAATGCAATATCTTTTGCTGGATGAATTAAAAATAGCTCTTTGTTGCAAGAGTTCTCAACATCATCTAAAAAGTCTTAGCCAATGATAGGTACAGAATAAATTCTCAGTGAATTTTAATTATCACAACCAACAATATCACTATCACCATTTTACATAACCAGAAAACCACCTACTTTTACAAATTATTACTGATGCATCATTTTTTTCTTGCAACAAGAACATAACAATGAATTACTAATTTGAGTTGTTTCTTGCTAAAACTGCTCTAACAGATAAGGAAACTGAGACAGAATACTGAAAAAAGGAATTAAATATAATAAAACTGTGGTAAAGATCAAATACATAACATACTGGGCCTCAGGAATAGAAAGATAACTTCACTATTTTTTGGCTTAAAGTCTTCCCCTGACAAGAAGGAAGCATTTGCGAGCTTAGAGCTGAAGGGTGATGAAAGCTCAGAGATTGTCTGGAAGGAATGTTTTCTGTTGCTGTATCTAAATGACTCATACTGGTAAAGGTAGTGACGAGGCTTAGTGTGTATGAAGCCAGTTAATGACTCAGATGGGGTCATGACAAGACAGTTGAGCACCCTTGGGTAGATGCTCTGTAGGCGAATGTTGACATTTTGACAGGAATGGGTTCACAACTGAAGAGAAGGTATCCTTGGAAGAGAAGGAATTCTTAGGGATCTCTTAAATCCCACAGAAGGTTTCTTCTCAATCTTTGGTTCTTTCCACCTTCTAGACTAAGCTTGTAACTGAAAATAATGAGCTTTTGAGCAGTTGAGAAGCTTTGGAGTTTTAACATTTTGGTCTTTAAGCTCACTAATTGTTGCTCCTGGGCTGACAACTTCAGTTGTAGAAAGGATGAAATCGATGATTAAGAAACCAAACTTGTAAATTTACTCATCTGGTTTTAGTCTGATGAACAAGATCACATTCTTATCCAAAGAGATAATACTGGTGATTTGGGGCCTTGCACGGATTTTTAGTGTGAGATTAAGCAAATCCGACATGCAGGTCAGCTCCTGGCTCTACCTTTGCTGAGGTTTTGAAACAGATCGGTGATGAGACCAGCGGTCCGCTGAACTCAACAGGACAAAAATGATGTGAGTTCATGAGAAAAACAAAATGAAGATGACAATAGTAATCAAGAAGAAACATTTGATGTGCATGCCTAGTTTCATGCATACTGAGTCCAGGAATAATATGTATTGATATTTTCATATAGTTCACGGCAACTTCTGTTGCGATAGTGCAAATTACAAACATAAATTTTATTCTCACTCAGAAGTTCATTTGTGACTATTTATGAAATACTATTACTCCCCATTTATTCCCCTTTCCTATCTCTTTATTATTGCTATCTCACTTGCTAACTTTAATATTCATAATAGCATCGCTGTATTTTTTCCATATTTGCCATTACCTATCAGTGCAGAAATGCTGGGCTGAATTGATGAAGTACCTGAGAGCCAAGTAAAACCAGATTTAACAATTTAGATAGCCTATTTCTCTTAACTAATTAAGCAGCATGGTTCAAAGACTATATAGATAAACTGTTTTCTGTTTTGTTTTGTTTTTGTTTTGAATTGTTAACTCTGGCTTAGTTACTCCTAAAAAAAAGTTTCTGCTAGTTTGAATCAATTCTATCAATGCTAAATTAAAATGTCATGCAATATTGATTAATGAACACATTATTCATGTATTAATATTAATATAAAGAAAGTATTGAAAACCTGGGGTTGGAGAACTAGAACAAAATGTAAGACCTTTACCTTGTACTTGGCTAGCTTGGATTTGACCGTACCTCTGGGACAATTCCTGAGCATAAAGCCAGAAGTAACCCCTGAGAATTGACAAGACAAAGCAAAACAAAACAAACCAAAAATAGTGGACATGCTATTTTTGAGGATAGAATGTTTATATTTAATGTGTTATATAAATAATAATTGGATTTGTTTTATAATAAAATGTAGAAGTTAAATATAGGACGACTAAAACATTAAGTCCCAATCAGAGGTTCTATGTATTTCAGTAACATATTTAAAGAGGTTTGAAATTTTAACTCTAAAATATATATTGTCCTGTAATCAAAGCCTTAATATTTTTTAAAAATTAAAAGAATTATTTATACTATCTTCCTCATGTAATTCTTCCTTACATTTTTGCTTTGTGCATGTTAGATATATATTATATTGTAATAATAGTCTCCACTAAAGCTTCTCACTATATTTGAATGTTTGTGCTAATTTACTTAATTATTTTCCATAGTTACATTCAGAACATGTGATTTTTAAGTCATAAAAATTATAATGGTTGTCAATATAAGTACTGAAATGAAGATAGGCAAATTAATTCTAGATTATATTCCTATCCACATGGGGAGTTCCTTTTCCTTTACCTTCTACTTTTCAGTAAACTTTCTACCTTCTAAAATTCTTAGAAATTAATTTTTGTGCAAACATATATACATATATATGGGATTATGTAGGATTCATTTCTTTGGGTTTATTTCCAAAGCCCTTATTTTATATAAGCTCATATATAAGCCTTTTGTGTCAGATATACATGATCATATTTCCCTTTAAACTCTGATTCTCTGATGGTCAGAGATATAGCTGAAGTAATGGAGCACATAGTAAAGAAATCTAGTTCAGTGGTAAAGTTTATGTGGGAGACCTTGAATTCCTTTAACACTACCCTATAAAAATAAAATCTGACTCACTAATTTAGATCCTTCGATTTCTTAGTGAGTTTATTTTTACTGAATCATGCTCAAGACAAATTATAATATAGGTTATTTAAAAATGTTCTGACTCAATATTGAAAAGTGACATTTAAAATTATTAATTTATCACAGAGATGAATATAAACTCACATTTATATGTTTCCCTTGCATTTTTTAATTGTAATGATCATGCACTTCTTTATCTTCTTCCAGCAGAACCACACAACTTGAATCACCTTGTTCTGCCTCATGAATTGAGGGAGAAAATAAAAATACACGATACCAAGACCAAACAGCCATACGAACATTGAGTGGAATTAAAAAATGATCTGCTTAAACATCAAACCTAAAGTCAACAACAGGATATATACCCATCTAAAACAAGCTTATACACAGAGGGAAACATTTTCACTAGCATTCTGGGGACAAAGAGGAGATATGGGACACATACTGGGAAATAGGGTGGAGGGAGAACAACCCTGGTGGTGGGAATGGCCCTGATTCATTGTCACTATGTACCATAAATACTACTGTGAAAGACTTGTTATTCACTCTTTGATTACAATAAAAATTATTATTATTTAAAAGTAAATAATAATTTATTTACCAGATCAACTGCTGAAAAATAAATGCTGATAACTACTTTGATGTATTTGATAAAGAGACATACCGAGCAAAAAATTACGAGTTTTATTACAATTTATAAACTTAAAAGGGTTTTCAAAAACAAACAAACATTTCTTTATTAAGCACTGGACACATTTCATATTGGAATATCTGTTTCATATACTCTCTGTCTATTTGGCCAGTTTTCCAGGTTATATAACTTTTATCTTCAACTGTCTTTTTTTTTAAACTGTGAATTTTTTTTATTATAACCCTTTGTAAATTCTAATTATTCTATGTTTTCATCTTTATAATTTTATCTATTTTCCAAATCTGTTTGAAAACGCTTGTAAGAATATTTTGGATGTTTGAAGAAGATGTTGATGTGTTTTTGCAGTGAAAATATTTGAATCATTCTGTTACCAATTGAATCCTATTTCACATTTTTTTCCTTGATAGTGAGGTATCCTAGTTCTATGCTATCAATCCTGATAGTAACTGCCTCTCTTTAACCTTGACCAAGATACAAGACCCATCCAGGACCCCTGCGTGAAAAGAGTTCTAATCATCAAAGAGGCTTTCCAGATATTGTTGTTTACCTATTGTTCATCCAGCAGCTTTATATTACTAAAGATGATACTCAGAATATTTCTACCCTCCTTAATTTGGAAAATTATGATGACAGTAAAGAGTGCAATGAATTGAGGGAGGAAATGATAGACGGTTAATAGATGTTCTTTAATTTGTCATCCCAACTAAATCTTTCCTTGTAAGGTGGTATCACATTGCCATTTTATTTTGCATTTTTCTGAAAATAAATGTTAATAAACATTTTATGTCCCGAATCTGTATTCCATCTCCATAATATTTTTGAAATCTCTTTATCTCTTTATCTCTCCTTCCCATTTTTGATAGTTTGGGTTTCTTTAAAATATAATTTACTTTATTTAAAGACCATATATCACATAGTTGACCTAATAGATCAAACACTTGTTTCCAGGTAAGTGGGAGTGAAATATTATTTTTAAAAGAGAGTAAAAAAGGGGGCTAGAGTGGTGGCATGGAGCGGTAAGGCTTGCTCGCGTTAGCCTAGGACAGACCATGGTTCAATTTTCCTGAGTCCCATATGATCCTCCAAGCCAGGAGTAATCCCAGAGCGTTACCAGGTGTGATCAAAACAAACAAACAAGAGTAAAAAGAAAAGATTAAAAAAAGAAATAAAAAAGATTAGAGCTGCAAGAAAATATGTAAAAATAATTATATCTTTCAATAAGTCCTTTAATCATTGTCAGAGGTTTAGTAAGTTCTTGTTATTAGTTGATCATTCTATTACTTTATTTATTTCTGAACATTTGGTGGCTTCAGGTATACTTGGCATCTGAATTTATGTGTTTCTACAGTGATAATAATAATGAAAAAGAATGGAGTTGTCTCACTGCCACAAAACAGCCAAATGGTCAAGATATTCTAAGCACTATTTACTATATTGCATATATATATATATATATATATATATATATATATATCCTGGTGATATCAGTCAAAATATTGGCATGCCTGGAGATTTGATCAAATTGGCATCTCTGCAGAGAGCCATAGATGAGTGGTGAAGCAGTGGCATTGGGAAAGTGGTGATTGTGGATGATGGGTGCAGAAGGCATGGTTTCAGTAGAGAGGGGATTGACCTACACTCTCCTCCTGAGATTGCCAGTTTTCAGTTGTGATTTTTCATGGCTTGGTTTGCATCTTATTTGAGAGTGAGTCTATGGAGTTGGCCCACTGAGATATGGGAACTAAGTTTGTTGCTTGTGGGTTTTTTTTTGGGTGGGGGGGAAATAAGCTTTTTGATGATAGCCCCTTGCCAGATATGTTGTATATGAATTTTTCATTCAATACATTATCTTTAAAGATTAGTGATATAATCTCTCATTATAAAGATGCTTTTAATTTGGTTTATTTTTATTTTTCTTCACTTGTAGTTGGAGTTGAAACACTGAGTATTCATATAAATCAATCATCTGATATCTTTTGAATGTGTTTTTTTCAATGGATTTTAAGATTTGGGTTGAACATATAATTTTAATTCATTCTGAGAGGATATTTGCCATGATTTGAATATGATACCCTGTTCTCTAGAGAGTCATATAATTAAGTGAGATTGTATGCATAGGAGAGCAAAGATCAAGTATTAGAATATATGTATGGGGATATATATGTTAGAACTATATATACCATAAGTATAGCATAGAAGAAAACACAAAATTCTGTGATTTTATATATATATATGTATATGTATATATATGTATATATATATATATACTGGTGTCCTTTAAAATAGTGTTGTTTTAAACAGAATGGATTCAACTGCTAGAATCCTTCTTAAGAGGACTATTTGGTGTAAATACAGTATCTCTTAAAAGTATGATGCTTTACGTGTTTTATAGGGGCACATTAATCTCTTGAAGAAATCAGCACTTTTCAGAATCAAGGCCTATCACAAATTTATACCAGAACATGGGGGAAATAAACCCAATTCTTTAGCCCCAACAATTCCCTACTTAATACATTGCTCGTTCAATTGTTATGTCACCCAGAAAATTGCAAATGATTCTGAAAAGGCACTAGCACCATATTTTAAACTGCTGAGCTAAAATATTTTACAACTAATTTTTACAAATGGATATATTTATCATGGCACTAATTTGTTTAATAAGTAAAGAACATTTCACAATAAAATATTTTAGGATACTAAATAATTTCAGTAATGATGATGTAATGGTCAATAAAAAGTAATAAATTTTGTTTGGATGCATGTAGCAATAAGATAAACTTTATCAATTATTGCATTATAAAATGTTGACCATTTCCATGTATGTACTTTTCTACTGCCTTAGAATATGTAAGATGCAGCTACATAAAATGTTTCACCTTATGTATTCTATTGTTTCTATAAACTGTTATATGGAATGCTATTGCAGAACATTTTGTTAAACCTAATTTATTCTGAATAATTTGTGAGTAGTTATTTCTTATTCATTAACATTTCTCTGACTAATTCTCATGTTATAACATTAGGATTAACCTTAAGTACTATGATGAAATGAATAAAAAATAACATTGGGTAAATGTTTCCTGCTAAATGTCATTTCTCAAATTTCTTTCATCCTCGTGACATTCAATTTCAATAAAATATATTAGAATACAGGATTTGAGTAACTTTAGTTTTTATATTTACAAGTACTAAATTAACTGTTTCTACCCTTTCTCAGTTTCATTCCTTGGTTTTTCTTCTCTTATCACTATTCCTTCTCTCCCCCTCCTCAGCCCCCTTTTCTATAATAGTCTTCAATTCATAAGGAATTTAAGCAGAAGTCTCTTTCTTCCTCATTAGGCACCTGATCTTTTTTAGGGGGGTACACTCAACGGCACTCAGGGGTTACTCCTGTTTCTGCTCTCAGAAATTACTCTTGGCAGACTTGGGGGACCATATGGGATGCTGAGAATTGAACCTGGGTCAGTCCTAGATCAACTCTGTGCAAGGCAAATGCCTTACCATTGTGCTAGGCTCTGACCCCCACCTGTTCATTTTCACACTCAAACCACTTAGCAAATAAATATAATTATAAAGGGATTTTGTTTTCTTTCCCCAATGTAATTATTTACTTTGTTTTTTAAGGCTACATCCAGTGGCTTACTTCTGGCTATGCACTCAGAACTCACTACAGGAGGGATTAAGGGACCATATGATATGACAGGGTAAAACTCAGATCACTTTTGTGCAAGTGACTACACTATCACTTTTGCCCAATCCCTATATCTTTGTATGTAATTGTTTCACTGGTCCTATCATATAAATTTCCCATGGAAAGATTACTAGCTGTTATTATTAAATACAAATTTATAAAATAATAAAATTCATTAAGTTTATACTTTCTGTGGCTTATAGTTTTAGATTTTTCAATATTTTATTTTTTTGTATAAGTTTTGGATAGTTGGCTTTAGAGCCACTTCCAGAAATCCTAGAGCTTATGACTCAGTTTATTCAGCGATTACTTTTGGCAGTGCTCAGTGTGCTGAGAAGTTGACTCAGTTTAGCTGGGTACAAGCCAAGAGCCCTAACAACTGCATATCTATCTCTCTGATCTCAGCTTTAACAACATTTAAAATAAAGCTAAAATATTTTTATTAGTGTAACTTATTTTTATATATATCTAACAATCTCATGAACAATTTTTTAAATTGTTTACATTTTTAAAAGTGCTTCATAGACTGGGGGTCTGACAAAGTGGTAGACTGCATGCATCACATGGATGAGGTCCTAGATAGACTCACATATAGAGACTCAAAATATTTCAAAGTAAAAAATATAATTTCAAGGACACACATACACTTATGTGATCACATATATTATTCAGTAAGCATATTCAATTTTATACTATATTCACCAAAACAGACCATTATGGTTTTATTAAATTTGTACTACAATGATCAAAGCCTATCAATTTCAGAATATAGTTGCATTTATTTGACTCTTTTGAGGCTTCAATTTTCAGATATACTCATTACTCATTCAGTTTCTTTTATCTTGACTTTTTGTCTACTCCATATGTTGTTCTTCCCTTTCTCAATTTTGTCAAGAGATCTGAATTTATTTGAATATATTTTATGAATAATATTGTAACCATATATACCATTAACATAAATTAAGAGAACACCACAATGTGAATGGGCCACAGTGTCATGCATTATGATTTTTAAGGCTCCAAGCATAAGAAAAATGATAATGGAGAAGTTACAGATCACAGTTATTACAGCCTTAGGTAAAGTGAACCAAAATAAGGTGCAATCATAGCAGGAAGAAAATCTTGTCTTGCGTAAAAATGTCTTTCAGAGGTGGAGCATTTAACCTGGAAGTAATACATGCAGTAGAAAATGGCCATTTAGTAATTACAGAAATGGACAGTCTAACTTGAGATGAAAGCTATGAACTTATTATGTATTTCTAGGTTTATACTTACTGCACATTATCATATTTAGACACTTGTAAGATAAATATTTACTTAACATCTTCTTATTTAGGCACTTGTCACATAGTCTTGGTAATGGTAGAATACATATTAAAAATCACAACCACCAACCAATCCGGAGGCAATAAGGCATTATTATAATGAATATTCTAGTACCAACCTCAGGTAGGAAATGCATGCCAGCAAATCATTCTAAACAATCGGGTTTGCATCAAGCCTTATAAAATCCCGACAATTTATATTTGTTTTCTTGCCAAGAGTTGCAGTTATCAGAATATAAGCAAATGAGGCAAACTCTCATGTGAAGATTTGAAACAAGAGGATTTGACATGATCCTAATTCCCTCTTCTGCACATAAGCCTCTATGCCTCTCT
This sequence comes from Suncus etruscus, assembly GCF_024139225.1. Lineage (NCBI taxonomy): Eukaryota > Metazoa > Chordata > Mammalia > Eulipotyphla > Soricidae > Suncus > Suncus etruscus. The sequence continues at coordinate 99,761,672 of NC_064859.1, read as the reverse complement.
ATTGCAGAAACTAAATTACCTCTCAAGCTGAGATAAGGTAACTGTCTAAATAACAGCTTCCCTCCAAGCCTGCACTCCAATTCTCAATTCTAGCTTCTGACACAAACTTCACAAGCCCAGAATCATGGCAGGCTGGGATGGGGGAAAGGCACAAAGTGGAGAGAGAACTGAAAGACTCGAACTGGTCCTATTGCTTTCTCTCTCTAAGGTTCCATGGGGGAATGTGTGTTTCATTTGCCAGTGCCAGTCTTCGAGAAATCTGTTGAGTTGGAGGGGATGGGAGACTGCAGGGCATGTCTCCACCCAGGCATTCTCCCTGTCAGTCAGTGTGGGCATTATTCCATCATTCAGCTGTAAAAATAGTTTGGGGAATCAAATCAGATGCAGGGTCTGTCTAGGCAATCGAAAGAGCTGTAGGAAGGAAAGATGGTAAAAAGAACTTGCTGTGTTTATTTCCAACTTCACAAATGCTATAAATAAGGTAAAGCACACAGCCGACAGAGAATCCTTGTGCTCTCTCTTGGAGGAGTGGAAGGATGTTTCTCTGACAGGATATGTCTATCAACATCCTTGTAAGGCAGAGAAAAGAGGATCACAGACCTCCTGCAATGCCCAAAGGGGTGTTTGACATGCTTCTTCTGGTGTGATTATTCATGGATTCTACTCATGTGGCTATTAAAGGACTGTCATTTCTTTGTGACGGACATCTCAGGAAGCTTGAGTCAAATGCCAAGATCCTGATCAATATAGCATTAGAAGCTTTGTAAAAGAAAAAAAAAAGACCCCGGTGTAGCTCAGGTTGCATAAAAATCTAGTAAAATAGAAATGAATATGTAACCAATGAAATGTATTAACTACCTTTACATGAAGACTTATAAGCACAGTGTCTGTGCATATATGTGTGTGGTTAAAACAAAAGCTGAAAACCAATTATAACCAATAAGAATAGGAAAAGAGACAAGCTTCCAGAAAGATTCTTAATGAACTTTATGTTCTTCTTTTAGCATGAGAAGTTGCAAGTTCTGTCATACCTGCTGGCCTTTTCACTGAGGTACATTTCTGCATCCACATTACAAGTGCATTTGTTTTTCCTCTGAATGTCCCCATAAAAGTCTAAGTGTTTCCAATGTCATCAGCCCAATGCACTTTTGTATATAACACAATCATTCTTTTATTGCTTTTTTTTTTGGTGAGTGTCATATCATTTCTTTTCCAATAGAGCCTATCTATTTTCTAAAGAGGTCCTCTAGTAAATCTGTAGTATGGTTTTTGTTTCTCAATGTGGGCTTAAGATTCTTATTGATTACTTCTGGAAAAGCAAGAATCCAACAAATTGCATTAGCTGAAAAGATCAATGACCCATTAGACTGGCATTTTATAAAGACCTAGACTAGATGCTTCAGCTGAGACCAGAGAAAAAAATGGCCTTTCATAAAGCACCTGTCCAAGAGTTCGATATTACACCACAAGGGAATATTTTTTCCTAATTCCAGCTGGTTATCATTTTATGCTTTGAAACACAACGATTGATGACCCTTGTAATTTTCGCCTGGCTTGTAAAACTGCACAGAATCTATTATTTATATTCACATAAATGCCCATTCTATTGTTTTAATCTTCCTAAGATATGGACCACCATAATTTTCCAAAGCAGCAAACTTCAAGAGAAATATTTTAAAAAATGATTTCTGGGAAAAACAAAAAGTTTTTGATTAAATAAAATGAAAATATTTAAGATACTTCTCCCTGACATTATTGTAAACTTTTGGATCTTAAATACAAGCTGGACAAGAATAGAGGGCACACAGCCAGGGAAATATTTCTTCTGTCATGTGCTTTTGACATTTCTTCATTGTTTTCCTGTTATACAGATGAAGGGAACTGTTTAGTCTGATCTCTTCAGACTTAATTTTGTTTGTAGCTTATTTCTTTCTAAATCAGTTAAAGACTCAAGACTTTGTATAATGTTTAATCACTATCTTTCTGACTCTATTGACATTTAAATAAAATGGCAATTATTCCTACAAACTGTGAATTGGGGTTCCTTTTTTTTTTAAATCACATTTCCACAACCCTAGATGTTTTCAGTCTTTTCAATAAAGAAGTTGTAATATAGTTCACAATAAAACAGATCCAGTTATTAGAAAAGATTAATCTTCCATTTCTCTGCAACTTGATATAACTGGAGGGTACCATGTTAGAGAAAATAAGTCAAAGAGAAAGGGCAAATACCAAATGATCTAATTCATCTGTAATAAAGATGCAATGCAAGAGACTCGGCAGTCATTAATAGTGACTAGTCTTGGCCCTAGATCACAGAACTTCAATTAATAAGCAGGTGTGGGATGGGAGGAACGCAGAGCTGAACTGGAAGTAACACAAGGACATGAGGGGAAAAACTTGAGCCTTTGTTGGTGGTGAGATGCAATAATTATACAAGATTATGAACATTAAGTCTCACAAGCATGTTACTTGAACTAGAATAAAAGGGAAATACATTTTTATGACTTATTTATCAAACCATTTTAAATGTAATCGCATGATCTTGTTACTAGTATGATATTTTGAGAACCAACATGACTGCATTCAAGAACAGGTGACTCATAGACCTGGGGATACATTGATGTATCCCCATTTGAGAATTCAAATAGTCTGCACTTGGATTTGAAGTGACATAACCTTGAATCACATTCCAGAAGGAGTAATGCCTTCCTTAGGTGGGACATGTGTAAGTTCCTGAGAGTACAGTCAAAAGTCTCATTTTGTAATCATGTAAGACAAATAATGAATTCCGAATACACTGAATTTTAGCTTCAGGAAAAATTCCAGGGCTTGAGATTGCTTTATATAGATTGTTTTATCAACATGTGGAGAGATTTGTGTGTGCATTTTGCTTGTTCAGATTTCTTATGATTAGGATATTTAATATGGGATATTAGATTGACCCTGTACTTGTTTAGTAATATACAATCTAGCATCATAATTTTCAACCTTTCCTAGGCAGCAGAATAACTTTGTCACTTGTCTGGAAATAGATTCCATGGAGAAAATTCATTTCATAATTGAAATGGTCTACAATTTGGTTTTAATAGAATAATTTCAAGCCTTTCAAGTGTTCTATATCTTTTGAAATAAGCGAAGAGTGAAGTAAAATAGGACTCAGTAAGTCCAAAGGAAGAACTCTTTGGCACATGTTCTAGAGAAATGTATAGAAGTGTGTTAAGAAGCAAATATATAGATTTGGTGTACACGGCAAAGTTGAATTTGAGAGGTTTCATTAACATAAATAATGTGGATGAAGGACTAGAAAGAAAAGTCCAGGGTATTTATCAAAACAATATGTATAAACAGTTATTGTTTGTAATCAAGAGGAATAGTAACCTTGACAGGACTGTTTATATTGTTATTTTCTGGGATTTCTTTCTTTTAATGTGTATAATAGTGAGGGGGTTTCATACTATTAATGCTGACTGAGAAACATATTCGAAATGTATAAAATGGTACCCATTTTATCTTTGATTTTTTTTTAATCAAGTAAACACATAGAAACAAGAATCATCTTTCCTGTCAACACATTGACTGCTCATCACAATCATCCAGATTGCTGATCCAAACAACAACAAAAATTGAAATAAATTGAATGAAAATTATTGTCATTGAGTCTTGAAGAGGAAGAGTTTCGGTGTGGCATGTTCTTTCACTAATTTAATACAAATTCTATTAAATAGTAAGTTCTGAAAGCGGCTTACTGTATCAGCCCTTGGCCACTCGATAATCACTTTTCATTATAATCCGAAATTAAATAGTTATAAAGCTGGGATAATTTCATGGCTAACCACCCTAGAACTTTAGAGAGTTAACAGCAATATCAAAATCTTAGACATAATGTTATTTTTTGAATGCAAATGAAGTTCACCTTCGTTTTCCTCAAGGGAGAGAAATGCCTGGGGAATTTTGTTGTCAACTGAGCAGCTGAAAGGCATCTTGATCAATTTGCATTTCTAATATGATGCCCAGTAATGAAATATGAGCGCCAGTAATTTAATGCAAGAATTTGTGTGTGTGTGAATGATGATGATACCTATGCTTTTCTTTTCACTATTACTATACCTGCTTTCCAGAACTATGTGCAGAGTCCTGAGTGATATTTCTCTGTATAAAGATTCAATAAGTATTTCTCTGTATAATTTGAAATAAAATATTAAGTTACTAATATTAATTGAATGTCAAGTCAAAATATTAAACATAAAGTATTCAATGTCTGAAATATTAAATGTTCATATAGAGACTTGAATTCTGAAGGTTCATAATGAGAGTATACAGTATGTGTATATTAAAAAATGAGTTGTTTTAGTGGAGGGCACTAAGTAATATTTCTCTGTATATTCAATAAGAGTTATTCAGTGCAGAGTACTGAGTAATATTTCTCTGTATGAACTGATAGTTTATAGAAAGATATGAAATCTTAAGGCTATTGAGTGCATAATGTGCATTTAGAATGTGTGTATACAAAAGCAAGTTATTTTATTAACGTATTCTAAATGTAAAGAAGTTGATATTCTATATAGCATATTACATGTTTGAAAATCAGTGTTTTTAATGTTAGAAGAGAAAATTAAAAATCCCAATAAATTGCCTATATTTTGAGCATTTTTAAAATTTTAATGATTTTAATGCATTAAAACTAACCATCTAGTTGAATCATTTAATTTACTCATGATAATGTGAACATTGTTGCTCCTAACTGTTGTACAGATTTTCTTGTGTATACTGTAGCTCATGCAGAAATACAAAATAGAAATAAGGGTATGGAACTCTGCCTGGCTCAGATTATGTGGCATCCTTTTCCATGAACATAGGGTCAAGTATCTTCTGTGCTTAGTAATAAGAGAATATTCATAGATTGAATATTCATTCAACCCAATTGTTGCTTAATTGGGTATTCAAAAGTAAAAGTAAATAGTTAGGAACTGGTCCACTGAGGGAGATGTTCAAAGCATCTCAAACACAAGTGTGAGTTTGGCCTTTGTCTGGCCTTTTTGAGCCTCTCTACACGGCACCCCTGCTCCTGGTGAAGAAAATGATTGACAAGCTTTCCTCTGTCATGAAATAGAGATTCATGCTGAGAAAAATGAGCCAGAAGAGGTATTACTGTAGAATGATCACACTCATTTGTGAGATATGAAAAATAAAAGTAATAAGATTCAGAGACCTTAGATAGAGGTGTGGGCTAGGAGGACCAGACAATAGAGGTCCTGAGTAGGAGGGCCAGTCCATGAGAGGAAGCTTGTCATAGAGAGAAGTGAGTGCAGGTAGGGCAGAGAAAGGATACTAGGCAAGAAGAGTTGAAAATGATTACTCTGGACAAGAACTGACAGCTGAAAGGAGGGAAATGATATGCAGGAGCAGTCATGCAAAACCACAGTGCTTGAGAGAGAGAGAGAGAGAGAGAGAGAGAGAGAGAAAGAGAAAGAGAGAGAGAAAGAGAGAGAGGAGAGAGAGAGCAAGAAATGTGGGCAAGGAAAGTGTTCACTGGTGAAGGAACAGGTGTTAGACATTATATGACTGAAACTCAATCATAAACAACTTTGTAAATGTGTATCTCATGGTGATTCCATTAGATAATTTATTATACAAATAGAAAAGAAAGGAAAGGGAAATAAAAGAAAAGACAAAAGACCAAAAAGGGGAGGGGATGGGAGGGGAAGAAAAGGATGAGGAGGGAAGGGAGGGGGAGGAAAATAAAAAAAAAATGGCGAGAGGAGGGGAGGTAATGAGGTAGGGAAGAGGTGGGGAAAGAAAGCATCATTCCTCAAAGTCCTGGATCTTCTCCATGTATTCTGGGCCATATGAGCTATGGAAAACTTCACTTGCACCATCTTGTCTGATTCACAGGATAATGTTACTTCTCTTTGGGCTGGGTCCTTGACTTAATAACATGCTTAGTAATACTTGTAAATGAACATTTGAAAATTAAATTTCAGCCTCTCCAAGAATAGACCAAATAAAGTTTTAAAGAGGATATTGGTATCTAAATGAAAAGCACTCTATGAAAAATATATTATGTGACATTAAGTATTTTGTGGTAGAAAGGTGACTCCTTTATTCCTTGGGAATAAAGATCTGTAACATATTTTTTACAGACCAATCTAGCATTGGGGCTAGAGGGTTGGGTAGTACAACGAAGTAGGAACTTTTGCCTTGATGCAGCTCAGTGGAGTTTGATCGGGGCACCCCATGTAGTCCTCTGAGTACTGACAGGGGTGATCCCCAACCACAGAGCCAGGAGGGAAGTCCCGAGAATTGCTGGGAGTGACCCTAAAACCAGATATAAAAAAACAAAAACAAAATTAAAAGAAACCCACATATGAAAATCTTAGAAACTGATTTTAAAAATTAAAATATTTTTTAAATTGATGGTAAGTGTATGCCTGATGGTTGTTGGCAGTTTTATCAGAGGTCGTGAAACTTTACAATGAGTAATAACATACGGGTTATCGATGAAATACAAAGAATAGTAACTCACCATTACAAACATGTTAAAGCATTATATAATGTCCTGTTAAATATAAAAGCATATTTATAGAGACTTAATTTCTCATTGTGTACCAATATGCAAATAATGTTCTATGATCTTTAGAAAAACTATGTGTGATGATTTTATATGCCAACCTGAGCACTGAACGAGGTGTATTCTCATTGAGTGTGGCTGGCATCTCAATAAAACAAGATAATTAATAAAATTAATTAGACATAGCTGCATAGATTAGGATAAACTTTTAAATAATGTCAAGATATTAATAAAAATTAATGACACATAGCATATATTTATAATAAACTTTTATATATGATTAATTGATTATATCCTTAGTAACCAACATGCATATCACATTTTCTATAACATTTAGTGTAAACCTAAATAAATCACTCTATTATAATATTTGTAAAATAAATAGATTAATACAGATTAAATTAGATATTAGAATATAATACCTAGCATCTATTCCAATTGTTTTTATTTAAAATAATAATTATATTTTAGTTTTCATATTTTAATTACATGTCATTTATATTATTAATGCTTATTTTAACATATTACATTAAGTAAAAAGCTATTGATATAAATATGTGTTTATATTTATATATTCTTAAGATAAAATATTTATACAGAAATTACAAAATATAACATAGGAAGTATTAACTATACATACGTTTAAATTAATATATTAAAAATAAATTATAAATGCAATTAGGTTTACTTTTTCCCCATAAGTGCTCTTGATTTCCATCCTCAAATATTATTGCCCATTATAGTATTCCTATTTTTCTTAGTGTTTTTAATAGCACTTTTACAAACATATAGTCTGTAAATCTGGAATATGCATCTTTTATTCATTTCAATCTCTTTTATTCAGATCAATTTTATCTTTACCTTCACTACATAACAATTCTTCCCGAAAGCAGTCTACTTGGGAGAAATTCATTTCAGAAAAAAAGAAAAATCATAATAAAATTCTGAAATGGGTCTCCCCATGCCAAGACAACCCCACACATTTATGGTCTTATCAAATAAAATTAAATAAAATTTCAAACTGTTTGTACCACTTTCAATGAGACTGATGACTATAATTGATGTCATTAGAGTTCTTCCAGCAATTCCTATTCTCAGCATCTGGAAAGGAAGCTTTGGAATTCCATATTCATGTTTTTTGTTGCATTAATACCTCTTAGTTTCAGAACTCTGTGATTAAGTAGCTTATTATTAAATGTGTGTGTATGTTGGATTGGGAATTTGCATGAGAGTGCACATGTATGGTAAATTTCATGTATTACTTGAAAATAGTTGAGTTTATTAAAACCTAGTTTCAGATTTATTTTACTTGATTGTATTTATTCAAGAATGGGAAACCAATTTTTGACTTTTCAGGATTGTCTGGCTTCTATCCTAATTTATATATGATAATATTTTCTCTCTTGGCAATACAAAAATTGTTCAATATGATGTGGATTCAGCTGATCTGAGAGCTATATGTCCTTAAAGTTATTTTAGCCAGATGAAATTTCAATGAATTTCATACTTTCATATTTAGGTACAATGTTTTTAGTGATTCTTAGCCAAGGACAAGTCTCTCCTCCCACAACCAATATTTCCAATTAGCCTTTTAAGCTGACTATTTACCACATGTACTTCTGAAGCAACTTACTACACAATGATATTCAGAACACTGATTCAATTTCCTGGCTCACCAGTTAAGCTAGGAATCACAGTCTTATTATGTTTCAAAGAATTTATGCTAAGACATACTTTAAAATACTCAAACAGCCAAGCCTTACTGGTTGCCAGCTATATAGGATAGACTTTACAACTGTTCATTTACATTTATGTCACAGTAAAATAGGCATTTGGGGGAGGAATTGGAATAGAAGGGGTTTCAGGGATAAAGGAGAAGATACTAAAATTTAAGTATTGTGCCTGTAAATATTCAGTATGTTGAAAAAAAAAAGAAAAAGAGAGATAGAGAGAGAAAGAAAGAAAGAAAGAAAGAAAGAAAGAAAGAAAGAAAGAAAGAAGAAGAAAAAGAAAAAGAAAGATGAAAGAAATAAAGAAGAAAGAAAAGAAAGAAGAGAAGAAAGAAAGAAAAAGAAAGAAAAAAAGAAAAAGAAAGAAGAAGAAAGAGAAGAGAAAGAAAGAAAGAGAAGAAGGAAGGAAGAAGGAAGAGAAGGAAGAGAAGAAAGAAAGAGAAGAAAGAAAGAAAGGAAGGAAGGAAGGAAGGAAGGAAGAAGGACGGAAGGAAGGAAGGAAAGGAAGGAAGGAAGGAGGAAGAAGGAAGGAAGAAAGAAAGATAGAAAGGAAGGAATAAAGAAAGAAAGAAAGAAAGAAAGAAAGAAAGAAAGAAAGGAAAGAAAGAAAGAAAGGAAGGGAAGGAAGGGAAGGAAGGAAGGAAGGAAGGAAAGAAAGAAAGAAGAAAGAGAGAGAGAAAGAAAGAAAGAAAGAAAGAAAGAAAGAAAAGAAAGAAAGAAGAAAGGAAGGAAGGAAGGAAGGAAAGGAAGGAAGGAAGGAAATGAAGGAAGGAAGGAAGGAAGGAAAGGGAAGGAAGGAAGAAAGAAAGAAGGAGGAAGAAAAGAAGAAAGAAGAAGGAAGGAAGGAAGGAAGGAAGAAGAAAGGAAGAAACAAAGAAAGAGAGAAAGAAAAAGAAAGAAAGAAAAGAAAAAAAGAGAGGGAGAAGAAAGAAAGAAAGAAAGATAGAAAAAGAAACAAGAAAGAAAAGAAAGGAGACAGGAGAGAGGAACAGGAAGGAACAAAGGAAGGGGGTGGAAGGAAGATGGGATGAAAGGAAGGAGGAAGAAATGAGTTAAGGAGGGAGGGAGGGAAGGAGAGAAAGGAGAGAAGAAGGGAAGGAGGAATAAACCTTTCTGACAGTAAATTTTTTTTGGGGTTTTTTTTTTTTGGCTTTTCTTTTTTTTTTGGGGGGGGGGCACACCCGGCGGTGCTCAGGGGTTACTCCTGGCTGTCTGCTCAGAAATAGCTCCTGGCAGGCACGGGGGTTCATATGGGACACCGGGATTCGAACCAACCACCTTTGGTCCTGGATAGGCTGCTTGCAAGGCAAACGCTGCTGTGCTATCTCTCTGGACCCGTGACACTAAATTTTTAAAAGAAAACATAATTTTGGAGTTAGTCATTTCTTTTTAGCTATGTTCTTTACACAAAACATAGTATATTATATCTCTTTAAATTACATATTAAAGCACTCACCAATTGAGGGCGTGTCTGAATTATGTAAATCAGTTCATCACCCCATCATTACAATTAAAATGTATTTTGATAATGAAAGGAGAAAAAAATAGAGTGGTCCCCACCTGTTAGATGACAAGATCACATCCATTTATACTTATTAAAATGGGTTTTGTTTTAGCATCATTTGCACAGCAATATTACTTGTTTTTTAATTTTGATGGGAAAAGACTAAAGTGACACTGATGTTGAAATATGTGATTATGTTATCATAGACACTTTAAAATTAAACTATGATCAATCCCCAAAATAGCATAATTTTGATCATCTTGTCAAGAATAATGTTCATAATATTGGAAAGTATGGATGAGAGTTCCTTGAGATATTAAGACTTCAGAGAAGGAAAGGAATGAGGATATGGAGAAATACAGCATAAGGAAGAAAAGAGGACTAAGGGAAGTGAGAATCATAAGATTGGCCTGACTTGTTCAAGGGAACTAACATCTGCTGTTCTTTTCCTGGGACTCTGTTGCTCTTGTTTGGGTCAACCCAAAAGAGATTGGGTAAAGAACTTGATTAATCCCCATGAAGAGTTTATGCTGCAAAATTCACTTGTGCTTGAATAATAACTACGTCTCCTCTTCTTATGGGGTGAAATAAAGTGTTTTATCAATCTATTGGGGAGAGGAGACCACCAAATCATGCTCAGAGACCAGAAGACCATTCACTGTGATACTTTTTCAATCATGCAGATAGCTCAATGAACAAACCAGATGGTGTTAGGGACTGACTACCAGAGCAATTTTGGAAGAATTTGGGGGCTCTTTTGAAGGTGCTCAAAGGGTCACCATATCTAACCTCTGAGATATCCTCCCCTGTACTACTAATTCATCAATCATATTACTATATAATCCCCTTTCGCCAATCATATTAATATATAATCCCCTTCCTCCTCAGCTACCAGGTCTAGTTTTCATGTATATATATAAAAATGTGTATATATATATTTATAGAGAGACATAACAATGTTGAATACAATAGACATAAAGATATGCTAAGATAATGTCTTGACTCCTTAGTCATACAAAGCAAGTAAGATTGAGACAAAATGAAACAAAACTCTATTTTAATATTATTAATACCCTTTATTTATGTTTATTGATATCTATTAATATCCATTAGTAATATTTTAAATTAAGACTTTAAAATTCGATCAACACATGGCATTAAAGCACAATAAAATTAATTAGCATAGAATTTTTATGATAATTTTTTTATTCTTTTGCTTTGAAATGTTATCAATGTTTTAAGGGTGTTTTTTTTTTTTGTAGTGTAGTGAACATGCTTTTTGTAGAATTCTATGCTTATCCTAGGGACAAATTCCCAGCAGTTGACTTCCTCAGTCAAAAGTTATTATCATTTAAATATTCTCAGTATACATTCCCAATTTATCCTCTCAAGATATGATCTTTTTTATAGCCTCTAGCATCAGAAGAGATAATCTTTTCATTGCACCCTTGCCAACACTGAATATTACCACTTGAAATGTTACCCAGTGTCCTAAATTTGAATTGCTTTTATTATTGGGACTAAATAGCTTTATGTTTTTTTGCCTTTTATAATTTTATGTGGTAAACAATAAAAATAATTTTAGTTTTGAAAAGTTTTGCTGTAGTACATTTTGGAGTTTCCACTTTTAATTCTGATTTCCAAAAATAATTATTAAGTAGCATTCTAGCATAACTCAAAATGCAAACAGTGGTATAAAGCAACTTGGAATTCAAATTCTAGAACTGATTCTGAATAATAATACTAGTCTAATATACCTGAGTCTCATATTTGTCATCTTTAAGATGGTCATAATTTACTAAAACTCAGGATTTCCATGTATATTAAATGTTTTAATGTTATATATGATAAAATCCCCACACATAGAGTATACTTTATTAAGTGCAGTTGAAAATCAATCAAATACTTTAAGAAAATAACATTGGCCTCAAATTTTCAAGTTAATATTAATTGTTTTTTTATGTATAGGTTTGCTCAGTATCCAAGATCTTTAATTGTTTTTGTGTTGGGTGGCCAAAGTGATAGTACAGCAAGTAGTCCCACTTACTTTGCGTAAGGCTGATTTCTGTCTTTGATCCCCACCATTCCATATGTCTCCTGAGCATCCCCAAAAGTAATCCCTGACTTAAGAGCCAGAAGAAAGACCAAGGCACTTAGAAACTCACAAAAATCAACCAACCCACCAGCAGTGAATAAGAGTTCCTTTCTCTCCACATCGCTGCCAGCACTGATTGTTCTCATTCATTGTGATGTGTGCCAATCTCCGTAGTGTGAGATGAAATCTCATCGTTGTTTTGATTTGCATCTCCCTGATGCTTAATGACAAGGAGCATTTTTTCATGTGCCTTTTGGCCATTTGTATTTCTTTTTTTATCAAAGTGTCTGTTCATTTCTTCTCTCCATTTTCTGATGGATTAGATGTTTTTTTCTTGTAAAGTTCTGTCAGTGTCCCGTATATTTTGGATATTAGCCCCTCATCTGATGGGTATTGGGTGAACAGTTTCTCCCACATGGTGGGTGGTTCTTTTTTTTTTTTTTTTAATTTTTTTTTTTATTTAAACACCTTGATTACATACATGATTGTGTTTGGGTTTCAGTCATAAAAGGAACACCACCCATCACCAGTGCAACATTCCCATCACCCAAGTCCCAAATCTCCCTCCTCCCCCCCCAACCCCCGCCTGTACCCGAAACAGGCTCTACAATTTCCCTCATACATTCTCAATATTAGGACAGTTCAAAATGTAGTTATTTCTCTAACTAAACTCATCACTCTTTGTGGTGAGCTTCCTGAGGTGAGCTGGAACTTCCAGCTCTTTTCTCTTTTGTGTCTGAAAATTATTATTACAAGGGTGTCTTTCATTTTTCTTAAAACCCATAGATGAGTGAGACCATTCTGCGTTTTTTCTCTCTCTCTCTGACTTATTTCACTCAGCATAATAGATTCCATGTACATTCCATGTATAGGAAAAATTTCATGACTTCATCTCTCCTGACAGCTGCATAATATTCCATTGTGTATATGTACCACAGTTTCTTTAGCCATTCGTCTGTTGAAGGGCATCTTGGTTGTTTCCAGAGTCTTGCTATGGTAAATAGAGCTGCAATGAATATAGGTGTAAGGAAGGGGTTTTTGTATTGTATTTTTGTGTTCCTAGGGGTATATTCCTAGGAGTGGTATAGCTGGATCGTATGGGAGCTCAATTTCCAGTTTTTGGATGAATCTCCATATCGTCTTTCCATAAAGGTGAACTAGACGGCATTCCCACCAGCAGTGGATAAGAGTTCCTTTCTCTCCACATCCCCGCCAACACTGTTTATTCTCATTCTTTGTGAGTGTGTGCCATTCTCTGGGGTGTGAGGTGGTATCTCATCGTTGTTTTGATTTGCATCTCCCTGATGATTAGTGATGTGGAACATTTTTTCATGTGTCTTTTGGCCATGCGTATTTCTTCTTGTCAAAGTGTCTGTTCATTTCTTCTCCCCCATTTTTTGATGGGGTTAGATGTTTTTTTCTTGTAAAGTTCTGTCAGTGCCTTGTATATTTTGGAGATTAGCCCCTTATCTGATGGGTATTGGGTGAATAGTTTCTCCCACTTAGTGGGTGGCTCTTGTATCCTGGGCACTATTTCCTTTGAGGTGCAGAAGCTTCTCAGCTTAATATATTCCCATCTGTTAATCTCTGCTTTCACTTGCTTGGAGAGTGCAGTTTCCTCCTTGAAGATGCCTGTAATGTCCTGGAGTGTTTTGCCTATGTGCTGTTCTATATATCTTATGGTTTTGGGGCTGATATCGAGGTCTTTAATCCATTTGGATTTTACCTTTGTACATGATGTTAGCTGGGGGTCTAAGTTTAATTTTTTGCAAGTGGCTATCCAATTGTGCCAACACCACTTGTTGAAGAGGCTTTCCCTGCTCCATTTAGGATTTCCTGCTCCTTTATCAAAAATTAGATGGTTGTATCTCTGGGGAACATTTTCTGAGTATTCAAGCCTATTCCACTGATCTGAGGACCTATCCTTATTCCAATACCATGCTGTTTTGATAATTGTTGCTTTGTAGTACAGTTTAAAGTTGGGAAAAGTAATTCCTCCCATATTCTTTTTCCCAATGATTGCTTTAGCTATTCGAGGGTGTTTATTGTTCCAAATGAATTTCAAAAGTGTCTGATCCACTTCTTTGAAGAATGTCATGGGTATCTTTAGAGGGATGGCATTAAATCTGTATAATGCCTTGGGGAGTATTGACATTTTGATGATGTTAATCCTGCCAATCCATGAGCAGGGTATGTGTTTCCATTTCCGTGTGTCCTCTCTTATTTCTTGGAGCAGAGTTTTATAGTTTTCTTTGTATAGGTCCTTCACATATTTAGTCAAGTTGATTCCAAGATATTTGAGTTTGTGTGGTACTATTGTGAATGGGGTTGTTTTCTTAATGTCCATTTCATCCTTATTACTATTGGTATATAGAAAAGGCCATTGATTTTTGTGTGTTAATTTTGTAGCCTGCCACCTTGCTATATGAGTCTATTGTTTCTAGAAGCTTTTTGATAGAGTCTTTAGGGTTTTCTAAGTAGAGTATCATGTCATCTGCAAACAGTGAGAGCTTGACTTCTTCCTTTCCTATCTGGATTCCCTTGATATCCTTTTCTTGCCTAATCGCTATAGCAAGTACTTCCAGTGCTATGTTGAATAGGAGTGGTGAGAGAGGACAGCCTTGTCTTGTGCCAGAATTTAGAGGGAAGGCTTTCAGTTTTTCTCCATTGAGGATAATATTTGCCACTGGCTTGTGGTAGATGGCCTTCACTATATTGAGAAAGGTTCCCTCCATTCCCATCTTGCTGAGAGTTTTGATCAAGAATGGGTGTTGGACCTTATCAAATGCTTTCTCTGCATCTATTGATATGATCATGTGGTTTTTATTTTTCTTGTTATTGATGGTGTGTATTATGTTGATAGATTTACGGATGTTAAACCAGCCTTGCATTCCTGGGATGAAACCTACTTGATCGTAGTGGATGATCTTCTTAACGAGGCATTGAATCCTATTTGCCAGGATTTTGTTGAGGATCTTTGCATCTGCATTCATCAGTGATATTGGTCTGTAATTTTCTTTTTTGGTAGCGTCTCTGTCTGGTTTAGGTATCAAGGTGATGTTGGCTTCATAAAAGCTATTTGGAAGTGTTTCTGTTTGTTCAATTTCATGAAAGAGTCTTGCCAAGATTGGCAGTAGTTCCTCTTGGAAAGTTTGATAGAATTCATTAGTGAATCCATCTGGACCTGGGCTTTTGTTTTTCGGCAGACATTTGATTACTGTTTTAATTTCATCAATGGTGATGGGGGTGTTTAGATATGCTACATCCTCTTCCTTCAACCGTGGAAGATTATAAGAGTCCAAGAATTTATCCATTTCTTCCAGGTTCTCATTTTTAGTGGCGTAGAGTTTTTCAAAGTAGTTTCTGATTACCCTTTGAATCTCTGTCATATCAGTAGTGATCTCTCCTTTCTCATTCCTGATACGAGTTATCAAGTTTCTCTCTCTCTCTTTCTTTGTTAGGTTTGCCAGTGGTCTATCAATCTTGTTTATTTTTTTCAAAGAACCAACTTCTGCTTTCGTTGATCTTTCGGATTGTTTTTTGAGTTTCCACTTCGTTGATTTCTGCTCTCAGCTTTGTTATTTCCTTCTGTCTTCCTATTCTTGGGTCCTTTTGTTGAGCATTTTCTAGTTCTATTAGCTATGTCATTAAGCTACTCAGGTAAGCTCCTTCTTCCTTCCTGATGTGTGCTTGCAAAGCTATAAATTTTCCTCTCAGTACTGCTTTTGCTGTGTCCCATAAGTTCTGAGAGTTTGTGTCTTTATTGTCATTTGTTTCCAGGAACCTTTTTAATTTCCTCCTTGATTTCATCTCGGACCCACTGGTTATTGAGCATGAGGCTGTTTAACTTCCAGGTGTTAAAGTGTTTCTTCTGAGTCCCTTTGGAGTTCACAAATAATTTCAGAGCCTTGTGGTCAGCGAAGGTAGTCTGCAAAATTTCTATCCTCTTGATCTTATGGAGGTATGTTTTATGTGCCAGCATGTAGTCTATCCTGGAGAATGTCCCATGTACATTGGAGAAGAATGTGTATCCAGGTTTTCTGGGGATGGAGTGTCCTATATATATCCACTAGGCCTCTTTCTTCCATTTCTCTCCTCAGGTCTAGTATATTCTTGTTGGGTTTCAGTCTGGTTGACCTGTCCAGTGTTGACAAAGCCGTGTTAAGGTCCCCCACAATTATTGTGTTGTTGTTGATATTATTTTTCAGATTTGTCAACAGTTGTATTAAATATTTTGCTGGCCCCTCATTCGGTGCATATATGTTTAGGAGAGTGAATTCTTCCTGCTCTACGTACCCCTTGATTAATATAAAATGTCCGTCTTTGTCCCTTACAACCTTCCTGAGTATAAAGTTTGCATTATCTGATATTAGTATGGCCACTCCAGCTTTTTTATGGGTGTTGTTTGCTTGGATAACTTTTCTCCAGCCTTTTATTTTGAGTCTATGTTTGTTCTGACTATTCAGGTGCGTTTCTTGTAGGCAGCAGAAGGTTGGATTGAGTTTTTTGATCCATTTAGCCACTCTGTGTCTCTTAACTGGTGCATTTAGTCCATTGACGTTGAGAGAAAGAATTGTCCTGGGATTTAACGCCATCTTTATTTCAAAATTTGGTGTGTCTTTTGGGTAGTCTTGTCTTAGATTAGGTCTTTCAGTTTTTCTCTTAAGACTGGTTTTGTGTCTGTGAAGTTTCTGAGCTGTTTTTTGTCTGTGAAACCATGTATTCTTCCATCAAACCGGAAAGTGAGTTTTGCTGGGTATAGTATTCTGGGTGAAGCATTCATTTCATTCAGTCTTGTCACAATATCCCACCACTGCTTTCTGGCATTGAGCGTTTCTGGTGACAGGTCTGCTGTAAATCTCAGGGAAGCTTGCTTGAACATGATTTCCCCTTTTGATCTTGCTGTTTTCAGAATTCTGTCTCTATCTGTGGGATTTGTCATTGTGACTAGGATGTGTCTTGGGGTGGTTTTTCTGGGGTCTCTTTTGGTTGGTACTCTTCGGGCATGCAGGATTTGATCACATATATTCTTTAGCTCTGGAAGTTTCTCTTTAATGATGTTCTTGACCATTGATTCTTCCTGGAAATTTTCTTCCTGGGTCTCTGGGACTCCAATGATTCTTAAGTTGTTTCTGTTGATCTTATCATAGACTTCTATTTTCGTCTGTTCCCATTCTTTGACTAATTTTTCCATTGTCTGCTCATTTGCTTTAAGTTTTTTATCCAATCTCTCCTGCTGTATGGAATTGTTATGTGTCTCATCTTCCACAGCACCAAGTCTATTCTCAGCTTCTGATACCCTGTCCCAGAGCTTATCCATTTTGTCATTCACTTCGTTTACTGACTTTTTCAGTCCTGTTAGTTGACATGTTATTTCAGTTTGGAGTTTTGTCATTTCTGCCTTCATATTTTCTTGGTTCTTATTAGTGTTCTGTTCAACTCGATCCATGGTTTTTTGGAGTCTGTTGAGCACCTTCCATATTGCTAGTCTAAAGTCCTTATCTGAGAGGTTGATTAGTTGTTCAGTCATTATCTGGTCCTCAGAATTGTCATCTTCATTCTCTATGTCTGATGCTGGCCTGCATTGTTTCCCCATTGTCACACTTGTATTGTGGGTTTTTCTACGTGTTGTAGTGGTATTCATTGTCTATATGATGTAGGCAGCACACTCCTCTGGCTCCTCCCTTTCTGGATGGGCTGACTTGCCTCTAAGGGAGGGGAGTCCTCCGTGGATGAAGCCTCACACTGGGACAAATCTTAGGCCCGAGCATGCAACAGAGAAGACATTCCAGAGAAAAATGTTTGCTTCTGTGATATAGCGCCGTTCTTAGTGTGATTTTTCCTTCTTGTTGCAATGGAGTTCTTTCCTTAGAAAGAGTGCACGGCCGCGTAGCGAAGCGGAGTGGCCATGCTCCTCTGAGCCTCTTTTTGCCCCACTCACAAGAGTTTCACGCAAGAGGACAGTAGACAGACATAGACAGGTCACACTCACAGTCTTTCACAGCTGAGCCCCACTGGGCCGGTGTACTTTTGCGGATTTTCCCCGCCTGGTGTCACACACAGGGAGCCAGCTTTTGCAAAGGTTAGCCGGTTTTTATGCTCTGAAGTCCCTCCCTGAAAATGGCGTCTGGGGCGAGCGAGGTTTCTGGAGGCTCTTTTTGCCCCACTCGCAAGAGTTTCACGCAAGAGGACAGTAGACAGACATAGACAGGTCACACTCACAGTCTTTCACAGCTGAGCCCCACTGGGCCGGTGTACTTTCGCGGATTTTCCCCACCTGGTGTCACACACAGGGAGCCAGCTTTTGCAAAGGTTAGCCGGTTTTTATGCTCTGAAGTCCCTCCCTGAAAATGGCGTCTGGGCGATCGAGGTTTCTGGAGGCTCTTTTTGCCCCACTCGCAAGAGTTTCACGCAAGAGGACAGTAGACAGACATAGACAGGTCACACTCACAGTCTTTCACAGCTGAGCCCCACTGGGCCGGTGTACTTTTGCGGATTTTCCCCGCCTGGTGTCACACACAGGGAGCCGGGTTTTGCAAAGCTTAGCCGGTTTTTATGCTCTCGGTGGGTGGTTCTTGTATTCTGGGCACTTTTTTTTTGAGGCGCAGAAGCTTCTCAGCTTAATGTATTCCCATCTATTTATCTCTGCTTCCACTTGTTTGGAAAGGGCAGTTTCCTCCCTGAAGATGCCTTTAGTCTCAATGTCATGGAGTGTTTTACCTACATGTTTTTCTCTATATACCTTATGGTATCAGGTCTAATATCAAGGTCTTTAATTTATTTGAATTTTACCTTTGTACATGATGTTAACTGGGGGTCTATGTTTGCTTTTTTGCAAGTAGCTAACCAATTCTGCCAGCAGCTTTTGTTGAAGAGGTTTTCCCTGCCCTCTATTCCAACCTCTATGGAAAGCAATATGGAGATTCCTCCAAAAATTGGAAATTGGGCTTTCATTCGACCCAGCTATTCCACTCCTAGGGATATACCCTAGGAACACAAGAATATAATACAAAAATCCCTTCCTCACACCTATATTTATTGCAGCACTATTCACAATAGCCAGGCTCTGGAAACAACCAAGATGCCCTTCAACAGATGAATGGCTAAAGAAACAGTGGTACATATACCCAATGGAATATTATGCAGCCGTCAGGAGAGATGAAGTCATGAAATTTTCCTATACATGGGTGTATGTGGAATCTATCATGCTGAGTGAAATAAGTCAGAGGGAGAGAGATAGACTCAGAATAGTCTCACTCATCTATGGGTTTTAAGAAAAGTAACAGTCACTTTTGCATCAATTTTTAGAGACAACGAGAGGAGGGCTGGAACTTCCAGCTCACTTCAAGAAGCTCACCACAAAGAGTGGTGAGTGCAGTTATAGAAATAACTACACTGAGGACTACTATAACCATATGAATAAATGAGGGAACTGGAAAGCCTGTCTAGAGTACAGGCGGGAGTGGGGTGGGATGGAGGGAGATTTGGAACTTGTGGTGGGAATGTTGCACTGGTGAAGGGGGATATTCTTTACATGACTGAAACCTAATCACAATTATTTTGTAATCAAGATGTTTAAATAAAGATACTAATAATATAAATATCAAGCAACCGATCAATATTGGTTTTTATTCTTTTCTGTACCACATTACAGAGTTCTATAGAAATATGTGAGCACTTGGGGCCGGTGAGGTGGCGCTAGAGGTAAGATGTCTGCCTTGCAAGTGCTAGCCAAGGAAAGGACCACAGTTCAATCCCCTGGCGTCCCATATGGTCCCCCAAGCCAGGGGCAATTTCTGAGCGCTTAGCCAGGAGTAACCCCTGAGCATCAAACAGGTGCGGCCCGAAAAACCAAAAAAAAGAAAGAAAGAAATATGTGAGCATCATGGGAGAATAGAAGAAAAGAAAAGAAAAAAAAAGAAAAGAGAAGAACATTGTGAAATTATGTTTAGTGAAGATGCCTCTTTGGTAGAGGATTTCATGGTGACTAACATGACTGTTTTCTAGACAAACTTATTGATAGTGATGGCATTTTTACTCTATTTTGAACCATTTAAGATGCATAATGAGTATCAAGTACCCAATCCTGCCTGTTACTTAAAGTAGAAAGTCAAGTTTATAGCAAGACTTTTAACTTACAAGACTAGAAATTCAAGGATATAGACAAACATAAATTAAGGAGATTTTATGGACTAGATATAGTGCAGTTTCCTTTGCCTTTTTAGTCAATTGTTTGTTTGTTATTTTGCTTTAGAGGGTGAATGTGAACAGATTTAACCTGTAGGGATTGCAATACCATCTGCATATTTTGAATTACCATATTTTTCATATCCTAAGATGCCCCCTCAAAGTGCGTTATGGAGCGAATGTCACCTGGAGCTGAAGCCTGAGTGCTGTGGAGGAAAGTATCTAAAAACTTTGTGCATCTTATGGTCAGGTATGTCATATAGAGTAAAAATTAGTTATAAATTTATCAAATTTCAAGTTATATTTTGTCTATGTATCTTCATTGACTTTGTTCACTTGGTTCCTGATGCTCTAACTTATTTTGTTTTTGCTTTGGTCTCCAAGCTACGGACTGTGAAGGAAGATCCAAATTTAGGGCTTTGTTTGCCTCAAGAACATAGAAATGAAAACACTTTATAGGCACATTTTCCATGTTTCAAATTAGGCTGAATTGAAACAAATTTTTATGAATGTATGATTCCATTCCAACAAAAGATCCATTGTACTTGAAGCTGAATTTTAGAAGGGTTTCCCAAGTGTTTTTCTGGGCTTTTTTCAGTGATTTAGATCATTATATATTGAGCAAATAATTCTAGAAATGTCTGGCTGTTGTATTGACTCAGAGTTCCTATTAACCTTGAACTAAAATTGCCACTTTTAAGACTCAGAAATTGTTTACTTGTCATCATAATTGGGACAGAGATGTGTCAAGGATTCTTTTCTAAACTCTGGATATATTTGGGGAAAAGCAATTAATAATTGTCACCTTCTGGGGCTGACACTACAGAATATGAAAGGCAATAAATAACTAAGAAAGTTGTGTTCAAATGTAATAAATATAATGGTTTTCTAAAAAGTAGTAGTTTAAATTTGATAAAAGATACATTTTTCCCCTTCCGGAGATCCCAGATTAAGGGGCAGTCAATCACCTTTGCTTATGTAAGGCAACAAACATTAAGTATATATGATCATATGATGAAGCTTTTAATATAGCTCTGAGGCCCTTTCTCAGTGAGGTTCTCTAACAGAAGATTATGAGGATCCACTCAGTGCATGAAGGTGGCACCTGGATTTGACCTTAGAAACATCTAATTTCCCAACAAGTGCCTTATGCCACAAAGCCATCTTCCAAGCCATAGACAACTACTTTAAATAGGATTCACAGCGGCCAGAGTGATAGCACAGCAGTAGGGCATTTGCCTTGAATGTGGCTGACTCTGGACAGACTCAGTTTCGATTCCTGGTATCCCATATGGTACCACAAGCCTGCTAGGAGAGATTTCTGAGAACAGAGCCAGGAGTAACCCCTGAGCACCACTGGGTATGACACCCCCCCCCCCAAATAGGATAGGATGCATGTAGATGCTTCCTGGGTCAACAGACTACCAGCAGATACCACTAAGAAGGGAGGGAAAGAGTGATGGTGTTTTTGGTAAGTAAGTTTCATGCAGAACAAGACAAGTGCCAAGTTTCCATGCCAGGAGAAAGCTTCTGGAACTAAAGAATAGTCAAGAAAATTCTGTGCTTGAATGGGAAAATTTAGAGAGAGTATTAGGGCAGAGGAGGTTTGACATATCACAGAGGTCCTGGTAACACTTCACAGAGAAGAACCTAAATTTCTTCTCCAAGGTAGGCAGTAAATTATTATTGGTTTTCAGCAAATGACAAGATATGACTCACATTCTACAACTATTTTGTTATTTGCTGTTAAAAACAGAGCGATGGGGGCTGGAGTGGTGGCTCAAGAGGTAGGGTAGGGCATTTGCCTTACAGGCACTGACCTACGATGAACTGCAGTTCGATCCCCTGGCGTTCCATATGGTTTCCCAAGCCAAGAGCGATTTCTGTGCTCATTGCCGGGAATACCCCCTGAGCATCATCAGGTGTGGCCCCCAAAAAAGCAAAAACAAAAACAAAAAGCAAAAAAAAACAAAAAACAAGAACAGAGCAATAGCAATAAAGCACCTAGAATCGTATGATAGTTAATCTGTGGACTCTCATGACAACCTTCATCATGTTGGAAGCTAAATGAATCTTAAAGGACTCAACTTTGCATATTCCATCCAATGAATGGAAGATGAAGCTCAACAATACTCTTTGATAATGCAAAACTCTGAGTGCTTAAAATACACACCACCTCCATCATACACCTATCTCTCCTAACCTTGACTGCATTTTTAAAAATAATATCGTAATTTAAGCACCATGATTACAAACATGTTTGTAGTTGGGTTTCAGTCATACAAAGAACACCCGTGCAACATTTTCACCATCAGTGCCCTCCACATCCCTCCTCCCCCACCCTTTACCTGTATTCAAGACAGGCATTCTACTTCTCTCCCTTATTAATATTGTCATGATAGTTGTGAGTGTGGTTATTTCTCTAACTGCACTCACCACTCTTTGTGGGAAGCTTCATGTCGTGAGCTGGTCCTTCCAGCCCTCATCCCTATTGTCTCTGGGCATTATTATAATAATGTCCTTTATTTTTCTTAAATCCCATAGATGAGTGAGACTATTCTGTGTTTATCTCCCTCCTTCTGACTTATTTCATTCAGCATAAGTCTCCATGTACATGACTGCATTGTTTTTTTCTTAAGGTTTTATAAATATTTTATTGGGTATCCAAATTTCCTTTGAAGATATTTTGGACAAGGTCCTAGTTATCCAAGTTACCATGGTAGGAACAGGAATGATTCTGAACTGGAGCAATAATACAGAAAATTTGGCTTTTGCTTTGCATGTGACTGGCCCAGATTTAATTCCCAGCATCACATGTGGTCCCCTGAGCCCTACATGAGTCATTATTGATCAAAGAGGTAGAAATAGTCCCTGTGTACAACTAGGTTTGACCTCCCCCACCAAAAATTTGGTTAAGTCTCATCACTAATATATTATAAGAATATTATTAGCAGATATTTGTTATTCTATTGTGATTACTGTTCATGTATATTCTAGTGATTTATTTTTCTTATTTGCTTATTTTTTATTTTAGGGGCTACAGCCTACTGTGCACAGGATTTACTCATGATTCTATACTAATGGGTATTTTCTGGAGGTGTTCAAGGGATTATACATGGTCTCAGGGATTGAATCAGTTTGGCTCCATTCAAAACAAATGTACTATCGATCTAACCTTTTATTAATATTATCAATCTAACCCTTCTATTGTAAGTTATTAATACTTCTCGGAAGCAAATTTTCTCTTACATTTTATATAATTAAAATCTAGTATAGTTTTATGTCCAGCACAATCTTTCAATAAGTCTATTTCTCATTAACTTTTACATAGTAACAAGTTTGAAGTAACTTAAATTCTTTCTTTTCTTTCTTCCATTTTTTGTTTGTTTTTGTTCTGAGGCCACACCTGATGGCTCTCCTGGAATACTCTTGGCTCTATGTTCAGAAATTACTCCTGGCAGGTTCAGAGGACCTTATGGATTGCTGGGAATTAAACTCGAGTTTGTCCTTGATGGACCATGTGCAAGGCAAACACCCTACCATTGTGCTATCACTTTGGTTCCTCTTAAATTCTTTCTTTGAATTTTTTTTAATATTTTTTTATTTAAACTCCTTGGTTAAAAACATGATTGTGGTTGGGTTTCAGTCATATAAGATGACACCCCCCCCAGCACCAGTGCAACATTCTGATCACCAATGTCCCAAATATTTCTCCTTCCCTCCCGGCCCCCACTTGTACTCCAGACAGGCTTTCTATTTCCCTCATATATTCTCATTGTTAGGATAGTTCACAATGTAGTTATTTCTCTAACTAAACTCATCACTCATTGTGGTGAGGTTCATGAGGTGGGCTGTAATGCCCAGCCCTCCTCTATTTTGTCTCTGAAAATTTTGAGAAATGTCTTTCATTTTTCTTAAAACCCATATATGACTGAGACCATTCTGTGTCTTTCTCTTTCTTTCTGACTTATTTCACTCAGAATAATAGATTCCATGTACATCCATGTATAGGAAAATTTCATGACTTCATTTCTCCTGATGGCTGCATAATATTCCATTGTGCATATGTACCACAGTTTCTTTAGCCATTCATCTGTTGAAGGGCATCTTGGTTGTTTCCAGAGTCTTGCTATGGTAAATAGTGCTGCAATAAATATAGGTATAAGGAAGGGGTTTCTGTATTATATTTTTGTGTTCCTAGGGTATATTCCTAGGAGTGGTATAGCTGGATCGTATGGGAGCTCAATTTCCAGTTTTTGGAGTAATCTCCATATTGATCTCCAGAAAGGTTGAAGTAGTCGGCATTCCCACCAGTAGTGGATAAGTTTCTTTCTCACTGCATCCCTGCCAACACTGTTTGTTCTCATTCTTTGTGATGTGTGGCAATCTCTGTGGTGTGAGATGGTACCTCATAGTTGTTTTCATTTGCATTTCCCTGATGATTAGTGATGTGGAACATTTTTAATGTGCCTTTTGGCCATTTGTATTTCTTTATCAAAGTGTCTGTCCATTTCTTCTCCCCATTTTTGATGGGATTAGATGATTTTTTCTTGTAGAGTTCTGTCAGTGCCTTGTATATTTTGAAGATTAGCCCCTTATCTGATGGGTATCGGGTGAACAGTTTCTCCCAATCAGTGGGTGGCTCTTGTATCCTGGGTACTATTTCCTTCGAGGTGCAGAAGCTTCTCAGTTTAATATATTCCCATCTGTTAATCTCTGCTTTCACTTGCTTGGGGAGTGCAGTTTCCTCCTTGAAGATACCTTTACTCTCAATGTCATGGAGTGTTTTACCTACGTGTTGTTATATATACCTTATGGTTTCAGGTCTGATATCGAGGTCTTTAATCTATTTGTATTTTACCTTCGTATATGATGTTAGCTGGGGGTCTAAGTTCAATTTTTTGCAAGTGGCTAGCCAGTTGTGCCAACACCACTTGTTCTTTCTTTGAATTTTTGTTGCAACTAAAAAGTAAACTTTTGGGACGGGTGTCATGACTACTCTCTCAGAAGCCATTCCTGGCTTGGGGGACAATGTGGGACACTGGGGAATTGAATTAAGGTCTGTCCTGGGTTAGCCACGTGCAAGGCCCTTCCGCTATGCCATTGCTCTGGTCCCAAAAGTAATGGGACCCAAAAGGTTTAGGGATACAGCATATTTATAACACAATATTACTATATCTTGTTAGATCCTACAAATACACTCTTGGTTCTCATTGGGGCTAGCCTGTTCTGTCATCAGCCTAAGAGTTTGACTTCATTATATATTGTATTTTTTTGCTTTGTTTCTTGCTATTCTTTCTATTCACTATTTGACTTTCTTTTTCTGATTTGGTTCTCTTATGGCAATCTTTGATTCCATTCCATTTTGTATAAACAAACGTCTTCATCTTTTTTTACCGCTGACAAATATACCATTATGTTAGGTATATCATATATAACATACTTATTAACTTAATCTTTAATTGGGCACTTGAATTATTGTTTGATTTTGATCATTATAAATAATGCTGTGATGATCATAAGTAGTTCCAAGTCTTTTGGATTAGTGTTTTTCGCTTCTGGGAGCTAGACCAATGCTAGAAATTGCTGAATTATGTTAATTATATGTTTAATTTCTTGGGAAATCCCCATACTTTTTCATGGATGCTAAACTATTTGACATTCCCAACAACTGTTGGATTAGGAAATGTTTTTCTCCATATCACTGTCCACACTTGTGTCTAAAATTTTTGCTATAGGCTATTCTCACTGCATGAAAATTTTTGGATGCAATTATAGATAAAATGTGAAATATTTTAGATTTTATTTTATTACTATATAATAAATGTACTGTTATTATTTGGGCTTGGGGTCACACTCAGGGTTTACTCCTGGATCTTGGTGAGAATTTTATTTACAATTTCTATTTTGATAGTAATTTTTTCAGGTGTTCTGATCCTTCCTGGTTTATCCTTGTAGAGTTATTGGAGTCCAAAATTATAACAATTTATACTAGATTCTCCCATTTCATGGCATTACAGTTTTCAAAATTATTCATAATGACCCTTTGAATCCCCATGGTATCTGTTGTGAAATATTTCCCACTTTCATTGCCAATCTGGTTTAAAACAAAGAAAAAGAAACATTTAAAGTGGGCATGGTACTATGACTAAGGCAGAGGATATTCAAACATTTTTTAGATTCTATTCAAATATTTTTGAGCTGGGCCATGCTAATCTTCTCTGAATCATTCAAATTTTAGTTTATGTACTGCCAAAGCGAGCACTCTATTTAAATATTTTTTACACTTGATCTTAGCCAAAAAGCCGAGAAACAATTCAATTTTTTTTTTTTGGTTTTGGGGTCACACCTGGCGGTGTTCAGGGGCTACTCCTGGCTCCATGCTCAGAAATCACTCCTGGCAGGCTCAGGGGAACATATGGGATGCCGGGATTCGAAACAATGACCTTCTGCATGAATGGCAAATGCCTTACCTCCATGCTATCTCTCAGGCCCCCATTCAAATATTTTTATTATAATTTTTATTTTAATCATAGTGGCTTACATATCTTTCTCAGTAATATTTTAGGTACATATTAATATTGAGTCAGGGGAATTCCCACCAGTGAATTATCCTCCCTCCACCCCTGTTTCCGTCCTGCCTGCCATAGCCTCCACCCTCATCCCGGGGCTGCTAGAGTAAGTGGTCCCCTCTGTGCCTAGCTTACTACTTAGTGATCTTACAACTGTTTGGTTATGGTACCTCCATTATAACCCCCTCTAATTGGGAGGCGGGACTAGATAGTTTAAGTCATGTGGTTTTATTTTAAGAAGAGAAAAGTAATAAGATGGGGTAAAAATCAAATATGCCGAAAATGAGTGAGTCCTTCTCTAGAGGCTCTCATCCTCGGTTTGGGAGACGAAGGGGTAAAAGAAGGTGAAACACCACAACAGTGTAAAAAGAAGTATAGAATAAAATATCCAGTGAGCACTACAGCAATAAAGATAGGCACCATATACTTGCCATGGACCTGATATAAAAAACATGACAGAGCACCAAACGAAAGAAGAGAAAAGAAGAAAGAAAAAATAAATAATTAAAAAAATGGAGACAACCAGCTCAATATCCACACAAATTCAAAGAAATCAATAAAAACTAGATAGATAAAAACAAAAGGTTATTTTGTGCTTTTTGTCTCTTTTTTATATATTTATTTTTTTACCCCTCTTGCATAGGCACAATAAACATTGGGGTCATTCGAAAAAGAATTCCCTTGGCCTAAGAGATACAGGGTTTCTCCATCCTTGGAGTATATTGTCATGGGATTAACTAGGGTCCTTTCTAGTTCATTTTCTCTCCTGTTGGTGCTTTTGTGGTGTATGGGAGACTTCTGCTCTGTCCTGGGTGGTAAAGTCAGGTCTCTGTGTCTAGAGATCTCAGTCTTTGCATAGGTCAAGGATAGAACTTATGGTGAAGTCTTTCTTTGTGGTTCTAGAAGTTGTGTTCCCTTAGTGTCATTTTAATCTATCTTCTGTGGTTGGTGGTCTTGGTCCTTGCACTGATCCTAGGATGGAGCCTGGGATAGTGTCTTTCGTTATGTTACCAAGAGACTCATTCAGTTTCTAATGTCTCAGTCAGACCTCTGGAGTTAGAGATCATGGTTGTTGCGCAGGTCGTAGATCAAACCTTAGACTAGGGCTTTTTTATTGGTCCCAGGACACATACTGACCAGTCATGGCTCTATCAGCCAGTTTTCTGTAGATCACGATCTTGGCTTTTGCGCAGACCAAAGGGTGACAAGTCTTCTGATTTTGTCTTATTGTTAGCTGGTGAGGTAGGATAACCTGCTCTTATGTCAAGTTGTTCCCAATTTCCTCATTGTCAGGATATCATATTAGAGCCGGGCCATGTTGGTGTTTCAGCAGTATTAAGGATGTCCCAAATGGGATTTGGTTCTTGTAGCTGTTGTGAAGAACTGTGTTGTTTCCATGCCTGGAATACAAGGTTCCAGGCTGGAAGGCGTCTAATCACCTGGGGTGTAAGTTGGGTCTACATGACATATTCAAGGTGGGAGATGCCCCTGTGTGTAAAAAAGTATGAGTTTTTATCCCTAGTAGATAAGAGCTTGTTTTTATACGTAACCTTACCCCTTTTTTAGTGTGCCTTTGCAGGAAGAAATGGTGCTACATTATATTGCTGGTGCATTTGGGGATGGAAAGAGATGAAAAGAGATGAGAAGCAAGTCACACACCCAAAAAAGGTAAAGTAGAGATAAAAATATATGTATAAAGAAAAACATTTAAAAACATTTCTATCATACATGTTGTCTATCATACATTTTTCTAACAAACCTCTATCATACATTGTTCAAAGGAAGTCATATGACAGGGCTCACAGAGTCGAAAGGTAGATTATATGGCAACTGATAACATTGATGCAATTGTCCTAACAAGTTCTTAGCGAAATTTTGAGCTACCAAATATCATATGTTCATGAGAGTGTCTTTACTAAGAGATGGAGTTTCTTAGAGTCCTCTTAATAACTCAAAGTTCATGTCAAAATACATGACAATATTCTTATCTCAACTTCACATGTTGCTTCTTGTTTCCTTACCTGAAATTCCCCTTTAATTATGAAAAATCACTACATCTATTCATAATTGCCAATAATAAATGGGGAAAATCTTTATGTTATTCGAAAAAGGTCTGTACCCATAAAGAAACTCCTGATATATTGTTGTAGTGAGTGTGGGTCAGATATAAATTAGTGTTTTTGCTAAGAGACCCACTGGAATTATGCATCTCTGGCAATAGATTTATATTCAATAACTCCCCACTTCTTTACACCACCACAACTTCTATTCTCCTTAGGCATCTGTCTTAGTGAAATAGTTCAAACGCAGGCACTTAGGTTCAAAACCAAATATCTGAAAATTTAATGTGTATTGAAATAAGTGTATAATGTGATCAAGTGGAAAAGAGGGAACCTCTTGATTCAATGGAGTATTATTTCCTCAGTACAGTTTTCAAATAATTTATTGTACTCCAAAGCTACCAATGCAACTAGAGAGTCATTTACTTTTCTCTCATTCATTCAAGTCATAGAGGTGATAAAAGAATTATTTATTAATAAGGAGGACACACAGAAGACCTAAATCTCTGTGATGGTCACTTCTGAAGTAAAGAGAAAAAAAAGTACTTAGTATAGTATCTAAAAATAAATTTTGAAATTAGTTTTGGACACAAAAATAATTAGGCATTATGCAAAATTTCACTTAGGCCTTTTTTACCCTATCTATCAAGATTTTAATGACAGAACTTTAAAATAAATACTGAAAAAATGTTCACAAATCTAGTAAAAGGGAATTCTTATATCCTTGGCATCACTTATTTCTGAATCCATACTAAACCATTGATTTAAAAATTTAATATTTAATTATTTTAGTAGACACAATAATACAATTAAGCATTATATAGTGGGCAGATATTTCATAAGAAAATAATTCTTTATATTACATAAGATTCTGGAAGTACAGACAACCATATGGTCAAGATTCTTCCAAAAAAGGATATTCCTTGTAACATAGGAAATATTAATTGAATCTAGATAAGATTTGAGATTTGATGCAGCCTTAAATTTTACAGTGAAATTCAATTCAATCTTCAAGACTTTCTATGGAGCTAAAGAAAAAAACCTTGTTTCTTTTTCCTTATGGAAAAATACCATGGCAACTCTATAAGGATCACAAGAGATAAGGATATTATTACATTTCACTGATGACATTTCTCCCATCTTTATGAATCACATCCTTTGGAATGCCAATGCCTGTGCTGTACACATAATTTTCCTTGTTATTCATGGGGAAGTTTGATAAGAGAAAATAATCCCTCCCTTCGTTTCATTACAGTTGCATCATATAAGATAGATACATAGATGTTCCAATTAAACTAATGCTTTTCTTGTCATATAAATTGATGGGGGAAAGTTTGAAAGTTAGAATCTTGTGCTATCAAGAATTCTAGTTAAGGGACCAGAGTGATAGCACAGCAGTAGGACATTGGCCTTGCACTGGAGATGGGCCCAGGTTCGAATCCTAGCATCCCATATGGTCCGCAGTGTCTGCCAGGAGCAATTTCTGAGCCCAGAGTCAGGAGTAAATCCTGAGCACAGCCAGTTGTGCTCCCTCATAGAAAGTATTCAATTTACCCAATAATTAGTCCAAACTATTTCAAATTGCTGCTCTCTCCTGTACAACCTATTTTTCATATAGTTGGGTTCTGTAAAGCACTTTGAAACTTTAAATTTGTTTTTGTTCAACATGCCAATGTTGCTGGCATGCACTTTGCCTAGACCATATGCAAGTGTAAATCAACAGTTGTAAGTGCTGATATAAAGAATTTAAAGTAAAAGGGGCTAAGTCATCCATTATATAGCTTGAATCATAATTTAATTTATAAATTAAACATAGGGTTATATTTTGATGAACATGATGAATCCAGAATAAAAAATTAATGAGTCTGGGGACTGAGTGATAGTACAGCAGGTAGAGTTCTTAACTTGCATGTGACCCATCCAGACTTGATCCCTTGCATCTCATATGGTCCCAAGAACTCGCCAAGTTTTATTCCAGAGAGCACAGCCAGGAGTAATTCCTGAACAATGCCAGAGAGGTTCAAACACACACACACACACACACACACACACACACACACACACACACACACACAACACTAATGAGTTAGCTAAAGGTAAGTTGGATGAGAGATCTTTGTAAAATGTCCCTAAAGAGACCTATTTAATTACAGTAAACATTCTTGCCTAAAATCAGTGTTGAAAATGGATCAGATAGTTCCTTTCCGTAGTGTATTTAATGAAAACATTTAAAATCATTATCTTGCTTCTTTCTGAGAAGAAAATCTCATCTGTATTTTCTATTTGCTGCATAGTATTTTATTCTCAAATTCAGCAGGTATGAGAGAAGAAATTGATTTGAATATCATGGGAGGTCAGTGAGTACAAAGTTCCAAGGCATTATTATTATTATTAAAATCCTTAAATAAGAAGCTACCATGATATTTTAAATCAATATTACTTTTTGTACCAGCTCCTTGCTGTGCCGCATCAAGCAAATTCACAGCTGGAAAAGCCCCAGCTGTGAATTTACTAGGACAAGTTGTTCTTTGCTTCCAACCATTCAGGGAACTACTGTTCAACATCCACAATGTTCAAATGACTCTTCTGGCAAATATTCAGGCAGATTTTTATGAAGAAATACCCTTTCTATCAAAGGGCTCACTCCTGCTGTTTTCACTAATATTGCTTCTTTTCACTTAATGCTACAAGGAAGAGATTATTGTAAACAGAAGCTGTTCTCATCTGTATAAAATAAGTTACAAACTCATGACTTATTTCTCTGGAAACACTTGAAAGCATTAGCACATCTGGCACGGGAAGAGCATAAAACATTATTCAAATAAAAACTCTGCCTTCAGACATTAATATATGTGACTGACGTGGCTCTAGTGCTACAAAATGAATCTATTTTTTTAATGTCGGAAAACTTTGCTTAAACTAAGGCAAGAACGAGAGCAGACAAATGCGCAGCGCGCGCATGCACACACATACACACACACACACACACACACACTCAGACACAGCCTAAAGTTAATTTAAATATATTTTTCTATACCTAACAGACTAAAAGCTATCATGCATGTCAAATGCTTATGTTTTGTGTTAATTTCGATAAAACTTGGCTTTGTTGTATTCTAATTTATCAGCACTTATAAAATCAAGTTCCCATTTTCCAAGAACTGAAACATAGAATAAAATGATACTCAAATGTTGTTCATTTTGATTCTTTTTAAGTTTTGTTGTGCTCTTTTAAAAAATTATTGAAACCATTGTGATTAAAAAGTTATTCATAGTTGGGTTTTAAACATGGAATCTTTCAGGACTAGTTTCACCACCAGTGTCAACCTCCCTTCCACCAATGTTCTCAAAGTCTATCATATGCCACCACCATTCACCCCTGCCTGCCACATAGGAGGCACCTTTTTTTTTTTTTAAATAAAATATCCTTATTTAAGCACCATGATTGCAAACATGTTTGTAGGTGGGTTTCAGTCATAAAAAGAACACCCCACTTCACTAGTGCGATATTTCCACCAGGAATACCCCCATTTCCTTCCTCCCCCAGTCCCTGCCTGTATTCAAGACAGGGATTCTACTTCTCCCACTCACTACCATGATAGTTGTTAGTGTCATTTCTCTAACTGCACTTACTGTGGTAAAGGTTCATATCATGGGCTGGTCTTTCCAGCTCTCATCTTTATTGTCTCTGACATTATTGCAATAATGTCCTTTATTTTCTTAAAACCCACAGTTGAATGAGACTATTCTGTGTCTATCTCTCTCCTCTGACTAACTTCACTCAGCATAATAGTTTCCATGTCCATCCATGTACCTTTTATTAAGTTTGGTTGTTAAAGTTTGGGTCTCATGATTTCAGTCTTGTTGGCTCTAGATTGGATATAGTTTTGTCCTTTCTTAACAACTCCAGTGCACCTGAGACACCTTATCCTTGGGTCCCCGTTATTTCATATGTGTCTTTCTCCTCCTCTACTTACTTCTTTTCTTCTCATCACTATACATTGGTCCAAGATTGTTCTCTAATCCCCCAACTAAAACCACTGCATTTCTTCATGCAGTTATTCTAAATACTACATATAAAATATAATTTTGTACTTAACCTTCTTATTGCTTATTTCATTTAACATAGTATCTTCCATTTTCATCCATGTTGCAGTGAATTGTTTATTGTTGAAGAATCAAATCCTAAATATATGACCCTAAATCAGAATGTATCACTGTAGTCAGTGTTTTCTCCTCATGTCCATCATCAAGAATTCAATCCCTGTAGCAAATCTCTAGAAAACAGCAGTTTACCAATTCAAACTCTGCAAGTATCCTCTTGATGTTACTGTCCCATTTTATTACAGGATTTGTCAAAACTCTTTGCCAAGCAGAGAGAAACTCTCCAAAAGAATTTCTTGCCAAATGAAATATTAATTTGCATCAACAAATTTTGGACGTGGCTTCTGTTTTCTAAGTTGGTTCTTAAAACTTCATCTGTTTCCTCGATACTGGTAGAGAACATCTTGATTATTTGGTAAGAGTCAAGAACAAAAATACCAAATGTCATGCATCTTACTAATATAAAACAAACATCTTACTAACCATCTTGCTTCTTTCTTGATGTTAAAACATTCTGCAACAATAATTATCCTGTGGAAGATTGAATACAGCAAAACATAGATTTCATAAATTGTCAAGATGTTCTAGAGTTTAATGAAAAATGTTCCACTCTGATATGCATGTTTTTTTCCAAATATATTTATAGTTAGTCTTGCTCTGATAATGTTAAACTTATAGCTGCTATATGATCCCATGATTCAACCCTGATATTGAATATTTTTCATGAAACTAGTATAGTTCTGTGAAAATCTTATGAGCAAACACCCATAGTAACATTATTTATAATATCCCAAATGTGAGAACTACCTAAATGCTCATCAATTTAATGGGTAAGTATATGATATATACATAGAGTAAAATATCATAGAATAGTGAAAAAAATAAAGTATAATTACAGGCCATACTTTATAAATGTGTTTGGAATTAATATATATATATATATTACCAGAACAATTTTATTCATGTATTATATTTGACACTCTTGAATAGCTCTAAGTAGTATCTCTCTATAAAACAAAACAAATAATTATATGCTGAAATGATTCTGGGTTTTGAATCTTCAAAAAGTGACAAGGACAGCTGTTCATTTGATCTTTGGGGATCTTTGGGGAAAATCCTGAGCAATGCTTGGGGATTACTCCCAGTTTAGCTCTAGTAGTCCATAGGAGATTCTAGATGGTAGTGTGAATCAAAGCCCAAGTGTCTACCTACAAACAAGGCAAGTGCCTTTTTCACTGTATTATCTTTCTGACACTTCATTTGAACTTATTTACTGTTTTTTGCATGGCAACATCCACCAGTTCTCAGACTTGCTCCTGGATCTATGCTCAGGAATCACTCTTGAAGATAGCCAGGAAATATATTCAGGGCCTAGATTCAAATCAAGATTAGCCCTGTGCAAGAAAGATGTCTGACCCACTGTACTATCTCTCTATCACCTTCATTATTGGTCAAAATGTTGGTAAACAAAAATAATTTGGACTTTTTTGTAGAAAATTTAGTAAATAGAAATGATGATAATAAAATTTCTTTTCTTCTAAATCTCTTTTCACTTAGCCTATGAGAGCAGATATCCATTAAATAATGCAAAACACTAAGCTGAAGATATAAATGTTGGCCAAGTTTTAATCAACGTATTTTCTAATTACTTATGAATATTTGAAAAGGTTGATCCATTTTGGCTTGGAATATTTTCTTCTACAGAACTGTATGTATATAATTCTTGACTTACATGGTTAGTAATGTGAAAATAATTGTTAAACTGGGAAAAACAATGAAAAAGGCCAGTTGTGAGATGAAATCAAGCATTTATATGGAGGCAAGCGAAGGCAGGGAAAGAAACAGTCCAACCAATTAGTCCAGTTGGCTAATGGTCTTTGTAATGAGTTATCTGGACAGCTGCACTGATAGCTTGGGGTATATAATCTAATATGGATTGGATGGAACTTTCACAATTAAGCTGAGTAGTTCTAACATTGTGCAATTTATATGACTTTATCATAGCCTTGGTCTCAGGCACCTAACTTTTATTTTATATCCAGTTCTGTGCCAGTAGTTTCTGGTTAGTTTGATATTTAATAACTATCTCCATGAGGATCACAGCACTTTAGAATGTGTATCTCCATCTCTCAAAGGTGATCTGTGGAGTTTCTTCATTTACAGGAATTGAGAAGGCTCCTTGGACTCAAAGAAAGGATTTATTGGCAAAAGCATTAAAGAAGTATTAAAATCATCATGTCCAGTTTCAAAAAAGATGTGCTCTCCATTTTAGGATAGGAATAGAATTATCTGTAATCACAGTTAGAACTTGGGTCAAAACAAAATTTCACACCTCTGAGAACTTTTCAATCTTCTACTTGAGTTTCAATATTGAAGCATCTCAAAATTAATCAGAATATATTAGAATATAATTATGCCACAATTCTTTATACCAAAAGTTCAAATGCAAATGTTGCCACTTTGCTGAGAACAGAGACCGGTTGGGTGAGAGAATTGAAATTTAGCTAGAAGTACTATGTTCTTACTGATTTATTCAAATTAATGAAAATTATTATCTAACTAAATTTCCGGGAAAAGAACTTGTTCTGTTATTCATTAATGTTCCTTTTCTCTAGAGTTACAAACTGTAAGTAAAAAATTGATCCTGAAGATGTATTAAAATCCTGATGAAAAGATAATATCTCTTGCACAACTATAGTGCTTTACCTTACATATAGTTTTGATCAAATTTATACAATGGAAACAGCAAAGTTTTACCACTGTTTGCAGGAAGCCTTTTTTGATTAGTGAAAAAAAGAGGATTACATAATATTCTATGCTTATCTACAAAGAAATCATTGAATCAACATAATAGTTGATAATCAATATTCTAGTTAATAGAATCAAGCTATTTAATTATGCCTTTCAATTATTCTATTATATAGAGTAACTCTAAAAGCAAAAAACTTATTTAAAAAAATAATTATGCAATAATTATATCTATTTATTATGACATATTCATTAAGCTGTTAGGCATTTATCTAAAAAGAGAAAATATAATATTGTATGTTTTTGCCCAGTATTAAAACAGATGATAAATATTATGTTTGGAAATTTTTTAATTGGATAAAAATGCCAAAATAAGGCCAGAGGGATAGCATGAAGGTAAGGCATTTGCCTTGCATTGCAGAAGGACAGTGGTTTGAATCCCGGCATTCCATCTGGTCCCCCGAGCCTGCCAGGAGTGATCCCTGAGCCTAGAGCCAAGAGTAATCCATGAGTGCTGCCGGGTATGACCCAAAAACCAAAAAAAAAATAAAAAAAGTTGAAATATTACAAAATCTGAACAATTTATTTCATATGAACACAATTAAAATAACTTGTGAAAGTAAAACCAATTATTTTTTAAACTCATTCTTATAATTTTCCAAAAGATATGGGATAATTTTCTTTGGAAATATTTAAAAATTATGAGATTAATTTCCCTTTTACCAAAAGTCCTTAATTTATTAAGTACTAGTCCATATACTTAGATTTGCCAAAAATATTAAAACTTAAAAGTATTACTATTTATTTTTTATGTTTTTATTATTTCTATTATTATTTTATTATATAAAACTGTCAACAAATTAAACATAATATTATTATGCTAAAATCTAAAACATCTATGGAGAAAAGTCTGGAGAGTGCTCAAAGAACTCAGAATTGAGCTGCCATTTGACCCAGCAATTGCTCTCCTAGGCATATACCCCCAAGATGGAAGGGCATTCATTCCAAAATATGTATGCACCCCACTATTTATCGCAGCACTCAGTATAATAGCCAAATCGTGGAATCAACCTCGATGTCCAACAACAGATGAATGGATCATTAAGATGTGGTACATATACACAATGGAATATTACATGGCAGTCAGAAATGATACAATCACAGACTTTGCAGCAACATGGATGGACCTAGATCATGTTATGTTAAACGAAGTAAGTCAGAAGACAAAAGATAAACACAGAATGGTGGCACTATTCTGAAACACCTAGAACATATAGTTTATACACAACTAATACCTAACAATCAAATAACAGGGTTTAACAGGGTAGAAACTTTGAACACTGTAATACTCAACATATACGTGGAGCAGTGTCCAAAATTCATGAAAAAGGAGCAACACAAACACTTGACAACACATTATACCACAAAGAAAACAGCAACAACAGAAACAACAGCATAAAGAAAACAGGTATGTAATCAGACTTCCAAAACAAAGACCCACAATAATCCCTTAGAGTTCGTATACAGGAACACAAGTATAGAACACCAAGGGAAATCACGACTGCAATGGCAACATACCATAACACTATGTTTTAATGCCTTTATCTTACTATATTTTAAATAACCTCTCAGCTTTTCTGTCCACAGGCACCCTTGGATACAAAGGGCGGACAAACTAAGATGGCAACTCGGGATACCACACGAGATACCATACCTTGCTTGCACTACGAGAGGGCCACGAGAAAACTCTCTAACATATACTTTATCTCTAGGTTATACCTTCTTTTAGGAATTGAAGCACATGACCAGTCAGACCACCCAAGCAGTGCCTGCGATGTACAGACTTAAACTACAGGCTCTATTCTTCGAACACATTCAACCTAACCAGCATTCCCTTGCTATTCTCTCCTCTCTTCTCACTACTTTTTTTTTTAATTCTATTCTTCTCTTTACTTTTTCCCCTTTCTCTTCTCCTTTTCTTTCTAAGGTATTTTCTTTTTTCTCTCCCTGCATATCCCTCCCATATACCTTCCCCTGTCTCCCCTCTGGAAATCCAACTATCCCTTCACCCCTCAATTCCATCCAGATCTCTCACCATATTAAAACTCTTCACCCTCAGTCCTTAATCTATTAGGCATCAAGACCGACCTCCTACCCAACGAACCAGTACCCAGCACCCAGGCGAGGGGACACCCAGTTAAACCCACACCTCGTCTCCTGCAAGAAAAGACAGCCAACTCCCCTGCGGACTCATGCTGCGAGGCCCTCCCTACCAACTCCCCCTAACGCGGACTGTTTCTTGAAACTGGACCTAGGTCCAAAAGTATCCCCAACGCAAGAACTCTTCCAAGACCTCCCTGCCGCAAATTTTTACCAATCTGAAGAAGGTCAGGGGGTGTGATAGGAAGATGCCTGGGAACCCACACACCACAAGAAAAACCCAAAAGACAATGGGAAAAACTGTACCTCCAACATAGGCATAAGACCGGTAATACACCACCTCTTTACATGCTCTCCCCCAAATGTAAGGTAGTCTTTTGCACCACTTTGGTCCTTTAAAAACCTCACTAGCTCACTTTATTTCTTTTTATCTTTTTTTCTTTTTTTTTTAATTTTTTTAAATTTATTTATTTATTTTTTTAAATGTTTGTCCTACATATACATTTGTGAGCACATACATTTTTATTTCCTTTTTTTTTCTTGTTTTTGGGTATGTGACCTGTTTCTGTTATCCCCTCTGTCCACCCACAAATACACCGACATTATAATGTAGCACCACTTCCCCCTGCAAAGGCACACCAAATAAAGGGGAAATCTTACATATAAAAAAAAAAAGAGCTCTTATTTACTAGAGATGGGAACTCATAGTTGTTTACAATACAGGGATATCTCCTACCTTGAAAATATGTCATGTGGAATCAACTTAGACCTCAGGTGATTAGATACCTTTCATCCAGCCTTGAACCCTGGATCCCAGACATAGAAACGGCACAGTTCTTCACAACAGCTGCAAGAAACAAATCCCAGCCGGGACAGCCTTAATACTGCGGGGTCAACAACAAGGGCCAACTCTAACATGATATCCTGACAATGAGGAAAATGCGAACAACCTGACCTTAGAGCAGATTAACCTACCTTACCAGCTAACAACAAGACAAAACCAGAAGTCTTGGCACCCTTTGGTAGGTCCAAAAGCCAAGATAGTGATTTATAGATGACTGGCTGCTAGAACTACGACCAGACGGTATACATCTTGGGACCAAAAAAAAAAAGCCCTAGTTTAGGGTTTGAACTATGACCTGCACAATAATCAGGATCCCCAGTCCCAAAGGTCCGGCAGAGAAAATTGTAACGGAACGGGGCTTTTGGAAGCACAAAGAAAGACGCTATCCTAGGTGCCACCCTAGGTTCAGTGCAAAGACCAAGATCACCAACCACAGAAGATGGATTAAAATGACACTGAGGTAACAGAACCTCTAGAACCACAAAGACTGACTTCATCATAAGTCCCACCTCAGGATCTGTGCAGATACTGAGACCTCTAAACACAGAAGAGAAGTCTTCCACACACCAAAAAAAAAAAAAAAAAAAAAAAAAAAAAAAAACCACCACCGGGAGAGTAAAGGTTCCTGAGCAAAGTCTAGAGTTGATCCCATGACAGTATGCTCCAAGGACGGAGAAACCCCATATCTCTTAGGCCAAGTGAATTCCTTTTCGAATGACCCCAATATTTACTGTGCCAGGGCAGGAGGGAAAAAACAAAAATACAAAAAGCACAAAACCTTGGTTATTATATATATATATATATTTTTTTACCTCCATTTATTATTGTTATTATTATTTTTATTTACCTATCTATTTTGGTCGATTTCTCTGTTTGGGAGTGAGTATTGAAATTGTCCCCAATCATACTTATATTTTCTCTTCCTTTCTTTTCTTTCGTTATGTGCTATGCCATGTTTCTCATTTCAAGACCATGGCGTGTTTTTTTGTTTGTTTGTTTTTGTTTGTTTTGCTTTTTTTGTTTGTTTGCCTCTTTTTTTTTTTCGTGGTGCTTATCGATATAACTCGAGCTCTCACTGGATATTTGACACTTCTTTTGGTACTGGTGGAGTGTTTCACCTTCTTTTTCTCCATCTCTCAAATCGATGATGAGAGCCTCTAGAAGGATTCTGCCCAGTTTCGGTGTATTAGACCCTTACCCCAGTTTATTACTTTTCTCTTTTTCAAACAAAACCACGCAACTTGAACTAGGTAGTCCTGCCTCCAGTTAGAGGGGGAACTAAGGGAGGCATCAAGACCAAACAGGTGCAAGACTACTAAGTTGTGGGTTAGATACAGAGGGGACCACATATTCTAGCCGACCTGGGGTGAGGGAAGAGAAAATGGGAGGTAGGACAGAAACGGAGGTGTAGGGAGGACAATTTGGTGATGGGAATCCCCCCTGATTTTATGTAAATATGTACCTAAAATATTATTGTCAACACTATGTAAACCACTATGATCAAAATAAAAATTAAAAAAAAAATCTAAAACAGATTTTTATTATTTACTATGGTTTGCAAGAGAATTGGAACATCTTAAAACTATGCGCCTCAAACAAGATGTCTTTGAAATAGCGTCAAAATAAATATTAAGTTGACATGAAAATTAATCTAAAAATGTGAGTTGGCAATTGATATCAATAATTTATGATTGACTCAGCCAAATGATTTAAAAACGTTCAAATTAAATCATTTATGAATAAACAGGAGCAAAAAGTATATGAGTATGTAATGGGAATAAAGAAATATTTGAGAACTGGGTGAATCCATTACTAATCTTTTACACACATATATGAACACAGACACACAGAAACACATCTACCCAGAATTATTGCTTATCATACTCAGAAAACACATCATTCTAATTTCCTCAGGATTATTCAAGTCACCATCTTCACTTCTGAACACTGATCATCTCTATTTCTGTTGCAATCATGTGGGACTCACTTTCCCCAGCCAGGATGGACCTCATAAGTGCCCTGTCATTGTCCCCAACATCACCCTGGCTGTGGGGTTGGACTCTGGTTGTGGAACCTTTTTATAAACTGGTGACAATGAAAAGCAGTGTGACAAAATGAGCCTACAGTTTTATTCTCTGGAGTACAGAGGCAATTTCTAGGTATACTCTTAAGTTAGCTTTGCTCTTTACCTGTTTCTCTGCCTCACAAAATAATTTCTTAGATTTCCTTTTCCTGAACAATGTTTTTCAGATCCAAATTGCCAGATTTAATTTTGCAATCTATGAGACAAATGATAACTCACATTCCTTTTTGTTTGTTTGTTTGTTTTGTTTTGTTTTGTTTTTGACCACAATAACCACGCTCAGTGGTTTCTCCTGGCTCTGTGCTCAGAAATCATTCCTAGCAGGCTCTGGAGACCATATGGTATGCCTGAAATTGAACCAACGTCCATCCTGGATTGGCTGTGTATAACGCAATAAATACCCTACCACTGTGCTATCTCTCTGGCCCCTATATTCCTTTGTTTCATTTCACTTTCCTATATTCCTGAGACCACCAGCCAGTGGAATTTGTTTCCATTATTATAAGTAGTAAAGTTTTATATGACAGTTCAATTTTTATTCCACTGAGTGAGTCTTTCCCAGAACAGTGTATTTTTTTACGTTTTGTAATTTATAATTTAATTATAGTTTAAGTAACTTTTTATGTTTTGGGGGATTTTTTTGGCCACACCTGCTGATGCTCAGGGGTTACTCCTGGCTCTGTGCTCAGAAATCCCTCCTGGCTCTGGAGAACATATGGGATGCCAGGGTTTGAACTGCAGTCCATCCTGGGTCAGCCATTTGCAAGGCAAACACCATACCACTGTGTTATTGCTCCAGCCCCTAGTTTAAGTAACTTAGTTTCAGCAGTGTTAATCTTTATAATATTGATTTCAAAGTCATTATACTCTTCCATCACCAAAGTATCCTATAGTTATTTTAAAGCATTCTAGTCTCATCCATTTTGATGTGGGAATATTGCAATGTTTTTTACAGACATCAGAGACATATATAAAAGTCAAAATGAAGTTGGAAAAGACTGGCTTATCTCCACCCTAGAGATTGGCTTGCATCTCAACCAAGAAGTATACTCTTGACTTTTCCATTCTGGTAAAACATTTATTCTCTCTTAAATATATCTCTTTCTCTCCCCTCAATTCCTTCTAAGTAAATTTATTTAAGTAAAATTATGTTCCATCACTAAATTAGGGGAAACTTACCAATTAAATTTTAACTTTATTAATTAAAAATTAATTATTGTAAGTTTTAAAGTAATCAATATTCTCTATGTTTTTATTTATATAGGGCATTAATCCAAATGATTTTTCAAATATAAAATCATAAAAAATATTAAATAAGCTGAAGAATTAGTAGAGTTGGTAGGGTGTTTGCTTTGCATGTAGCTGACCCATGATGGATCCCCAACACTGCACATGATCTTATTCTCAAAATTTTATTTTTGTGTCAATGAATTTTATTAATAAAAATGTGATACTTCAATTATTTCATGTTGCCCAATATGAATTTTCTAGTATTCATTGTGGGACAAAACATTATGCTTTTGCTTACTTTTTTATAATTTTATATTAAGCACCATGATTTACAATATTGATAATGAAACATTTTATCATTATACCCTTGATCAGAATGCCGCTTTCCCCTCTCACTGTACCTGTGTCCCTTGGAACCCCATTTCTCCACAGTGTCATGCTTTCTCCTAAGAACCAGCTCTTAGTATCTGTGGCATCTGTGCATTTGTTGTTTTCCTCCTCCGTTCTTTATATTCCAAATATTAGGGAGATCATTCTATATCTGTCCCTCTTCAAATGACTTCACTCTCCAGATTCAATCACAGAGTAGCAAATTGCATGATTTCATCTTTTTAAATTTTTTGTATGTTTGGAGAACACCCAGCTGTGCCTGAACAGGCTTATTTATAAGTCCATAATAATGCCATTAGCCAAGCAAACCGAAGCAAAAATAAACAAATGAGACCTTAAACTCAGAAGCTTCCGAACTGCAAAAGAAATAATGACAAGAATAAAAAGATACCCCGTGTGGAACCAAGAGATTGAAGAGTAAATAATGTACCTGCTTTGTATGTGAC
Source organism: Suncus etruscus (assembly GCF_024139225.1). Lineage (NCBI taxonomy): Eukaryota > Metazoa > Chordata > Mammalia > Eulipotyphla > Soricidae > Suncus > Suncus etruscus. Next base: position 99,718,948 of record NC_064859.1, on the reverse strand, counting down.
CAACCCAGGTTTGGTCACATAAAGTCTCCTGACCTCATAAAGTCTCATAAAGTCTCCTGATCCTGAATAACACAAGGTGTGTCTTAATAACAATAACAAAGACTCTCTCCTTCCCAGACTAGGAGAAATATTTGCCTGTCATTCACCTGACAAAAAATTAAAATTCAAGATGTATAAAATATTGGTAGAACTTTACAAATCCAAACAGGATGTGCTCCAGCATGGACAAAATGCATGCTAGCACATTTCCCCAAATGAGAAATTCTGTGATTACTTAGTGAGACATAAGCTAAGATCATTGGAAAATACACTGAAGATAAACCATCAGAGCTATTTTTCCTAAAATCTTTGGTCTCTTTTGGGTCACACCCAATGGTCTTCAGGAGTTACCTGGATCTTCACTTAGCAATCACTCGTGGCTGGCTCAGGGATCATGAGAGGCCCAGATTGACCCTAGGTCACCTGTGTGCAAGGCAAGTACCTACTTGCTGTACTATCTCTCTGACCCCTATTTTTCCTAATTTTAATAACTAATTAATTATATAATATTTCTATATTTATAAGGTAGTGTTATAAATATAGAAAAAAATCTGTTATAAATATAGTAAAATAACTTCTTTATAAAGTAGTGTTATAAATATAGAAATATATGTATATGTTTGCCTTGTATGCCAGGGACCATTAAAATTATGAATTGCTGGACCAAAGGATCCTCAAATATTTATTTTGTACAAATTAAGAAATGTAAGTTCAAGAGGTTAAATAAGAAATTAGAAAAAAAATGCCTTCCTACTCTCATAGCCATTTAGTTCATGTTAAATTCAGTCTAAAACGTTGACTTCCAAATTCTCAAGTGATTTAGTTTGATTTCTATTTTGTGCAAGTATGCTTTGAAAAATAAAAGTGGTTTTGTGAAAGAAAAAAATCCAGATATCAAGCAAAGCTGTTCATTCACATTGCTAATGCACTAATGAGAACTTTTACATTTTTATTTTTAGTTTTAACTTCATAGTGATGCTGCATCATATGTGACTTCCGATCACTCTGAGACTGCTTTCATTTAGTGAGCTATGAGTTACTCCCTTGCAGATGGCCATGTGAAATTATCCCTGTCGGTTCTCATCTGACCACTTTCAACAAGTGCCACTGGAAGTTCCTCCCCTCCAACCCACTTGCAATTATGCTAATTATCCTCCTCGAGTTCATTGGAAAACCATTTATTTAGCTTTGATCTGAGAGCATTTATTACCTTCCACAAATAAGTTCAATGAAACTAATTTTATTCATATTCAGTTTATCTTTCTGAATTTAGACAGGCTCAGGTGTTTCACCATTAGGTGTTTTTAATATTAGGGGTGATACATTAATAATGTCATGTTTGGTCCAGTAATGATGTACAAAATGAAACTTGAAACAGTTCTTACTTTCCTGATAATATTACTTTGGACAACTGGGATTTTGATCAGAAAACTTTCTGTGCCGTTTAAAGTTGATGCCAAATTTCTTCCAAGATATTTTTGTCATCCCATTCTAATAATAGCCCAGTGTCTGTAGGCAATCCTTTTCTATTATGTGGTAGTAATTTTCTGCAAGGATTTTAAGCCAACTATAAAAATGTATTTGCAAAAAGGACAACTTTGATATCAAATACTAAATTTATATAAAAGGAAAAGCAATCAATTCTCTGAGAAATATATTCTATCTGTAAAGAATGAATGTGTTACCTTTATATTAGTTGTTATAAAATGACATTTTAATTGGTTTAAATACTTGTATTAATACCTTGATTTATCCAACCAAACTCTCTCAAAAATGCTGTTTTCTGTGAGTAGATTAATATAGATTCTATTGTACATAAAAGTATTTATATAAAAGGCAATATTTTAAATATTATCTGTAAATATAGTTGACCAAATAAGAAAAGAAATGGAACATTGGTGGTGGAAAGTTACACTGCTGAGGGTTTGGTGTACATTAATGAATGAGTTTGGGTTCAGTTTAAAAAATTCAAAACTGAATATTTTTGTAATCAGAGTGCTTAAAAATTATTATGATAAAAAAGAAATGAAACATAAGTCTATTTTTCACACTGAATATGATAATTAATACCTTATAAATAAAACTTTTACTTTGGGGGCCACACCTGGTGATGCTGAGAGGCTACTCCTGTCTTTTCACTCTTGTAGTGCAAGTACTGAATACACAATTGAATGTGAAGTATTGAATCCAGAATTGGAGGCATGCAAGATAAGTGATTGCCCTAACAGCTATGCTCTCAGTCTACCCCCAAACTTTTACTTTTTATAGAAAAAATATTATGACTTTTTTAGATTAGTAAAATTTAAGAATATGTGTTAAACTATTACCTTAAAATATTTTAGTTATATACATATATTGATACAGCATACACTATGGTTTCTGGAAAAGAGTAAAATTACATATTTAGGTTAAGATCTTTATTATTTCAGATGACAGAAGATGAAGTAAACAAATGTTTCCTGCAAGCACTTTATATTACAGAAACTAAAATTATATAACACCCTAATAATATAATGAAAACTAGAAGAAAAATAATTTCTGCCGAGGACCTGAAGACCTAAGCAGCATCTAAACAAAACTTAAATAATCTCTAAAACAAATAGAATAATATTCTATAAGACAAGGAATACTTTTAATTTAAGGAAAGAAAAAATGTTAAACGTAACGAAAATAAAATAGAAAATAAAAATGGATGAAACTTACCTTAGTAAGTAGTTGAGAGACTATCTAAAAATATGTCTTTAATTCAGAATATAAGCTTTTTTAAAAAAAAAAAACCAAAGGGAAAAAATTAAGCAAAAAAAATCAAACAAATCAAATAGCAAAAATGAAAACTGAAATAATGAAATTGAAAATATGGTGGATTGTCAGTTAATAAATGAACTGACATTTTGAATTTTAATGTAGAAATTAAAGAGGCAATGAAGAAGGCAAGGCATATTTACTAAGGACCAATAATTGTCAGCAATTTTCTGACCTTGGCAACTTTCTGAGATTTTTTTTTCTTCTATGATTTCCCAGTCTCTGCCCAAACCCCTCATTTATTTATTTTTTATTTCTGGAACCCTTGTAATACCCTAAGAGTTAATAAGGGACCATATATCTCCTGTTTGAGAAATGCTGTTCTAAACTGCACAGACCCTAGTGATGAAATTAAAATGTACTCTATAAGAAAGAAAAGTAAAAGAGAGAATGATGAGATTAGAGATTAGAAAAAGGAAATCCTTAATGTTGATAGGCTTAAACTATTCTTTTTTATTTGGGGGGGTTGGCCACACCCGTTTTATGCTCAGGGGTTACTCCTGGCTAAGCGCTCAGAAATTGCCCCTGGCTTGGGGGAACCATATGGGATGCCGGGGATAGAACCATGGTCCTTCCTTGGCTAGCGCTTGCAAGGCAGACACCTTACTTCTGCGCCACCTCTCCAGCCCCTTAAACTATTCTTAATCATATATTATTGGCTATTGACTCTTTAGAAAATATTTAAAGGGAGCTGGTTAATTTTATATTCAAACTAAGGTTTATACACCTAAGTTTTCAAACAGCTGCTTCATTACAGGTTTTTTTTTGTTTGTTTTTTGTTTTTGTTTTCTTTTTGTTTTGTTTGCCTTTTGGGCCACACCAGGTGACACTCAGGGGTTACCTAGCTATTGCTCAGAAATCACTCCTGGCAGGCTCGGGAAACATATGGGACGCAAGGAATCGAACCAAGGTCCATCCTGGATCGGCAGTCTACAAGGCAAATGCCCTACCGGTGTGCTATCACTCGGGCTCTACAGAAGTTTTTTTTAAACAATAATTTTTGCCCAGTTCAAAGTTCTTTTGCCCAACTGAAAAGAATTCATCCATTTGCTTTGTATGACTTCTTGGCTCTATTTTTAAAATGGCTTCCCTGCTGTCAACTTTTCTAGCAAAGAACAATAGAATTAGCTAACTCTTACAAAGGCTGATTAAAAAAGAGAAAACAAAATTTTATAGAGCTATATATGTGTGTGTATATGCATAATGTATCATTATCATAAAATGATTTTAAAAATTAAAATAAATGTAAAATATTACATCAAACGCTTCTTACCCAATATGGCATAGAACACTCGAGTAGCAATATAAGAAAATAAATCATATCATTATTTAAAAAATTCTCATATTTGGATAATTTTTCTAGAAAATATTATCAAATGTTTGTAGAATAGTTTAAATTGTATATAGTTATAAAAGAGGAGGTAACAAATTTTAATTTAAATTATAAAACTATATTTGCTCTGGTGCCAAATGAGAGGAAGAACAGTACAGAGATAAATAAAATCTCTCCTCAAAAATTTAACTATTTAAATATATTAATTAAACATATGATATGTAATCATTAAATGTAAGATGTTAAACCCACTACATATCTATAAGCAGAGCAAGAATAATACCAGCCTTCAGGAAGTTGAGAAAGAAATTAATCACACATTTCTCAACAATTTTCAGAGACAAAAGTGGAGAGGGCTGGACGTTACAGCCGACCTCATGAACCTCACCAGAAAGAGTGATGAGTTTAGTTAGAGAAATAACTACAATGCGAACTATCCTAACCATGAGAATATATGAGGGAAATAAAAGCCTGTCTAGAGTACAGGTGGGGGCAGGGAGGGGAGGAGGGATACTTGGGACATTGGTGATGGAAATGCTTCACTGGTGATGGGGGGTGTCATCTTATACGACTGAAACCCAACCACAATCATGTTTGTAACCAAGGTGTTTAAATACAAATATTTAAAAAAATCCATAAGGAAAATGTTAAAAAAATAACAAAAAAGAAATTAATCACTAGTGAATTATTTGTTGAAATATAAAAATGATAGTTTTATAGAAAGCTTGCTATTTAAAAATAATATTAAAATACTTTCATGTGACCCATTTTTTTAGATATTTATTCTAAATAAATTAAATGTGCATACAGAGCTTTCTATATATTTTTTGGTATTTTCCTTTAAATAGCTAAAAATTGGAAACAATGAAAACTATTTACAACATAATTATGATATAAAAACTCTGGCACAAACATAATCATAGAATTCTGTTCAAAAACTAGAACCATTGATAGACTTAACACCACGACTAAATCTCAAGGATATTTTAGTGAGTGAAAACATTTTAGAGTAATTTGATTCCACTATAAAATGACAAGTATAACATTAAATTATGACCTGTCCTTCCATACATATTCAACAAACATTAGCTATTGTAGAAAATGTGTTTCTATCTAGACACATAGTTTGTAAAGTATTTGAAAGTGAATTATATTTAAATTTAGACATATTCATGTATGCATTTTTTTTTTTTTTTGGTTTTTGGGCCACCCCCGGCGGTGCTCAGGGGTTACTCCTGGCTGTCTGCTCAGAAATAGCTCCTGGCAGGCACGGGGGACCATATGGGACACCGGGATTCGAACCAACCACCTTTGGTCCTGGATTGGCTGCTTGCAAGGCAAACGCCGCTGTGCTATCTCTCCGGGCCCCTCATGTATGCATTTTAATAGATATATTTACCTCATTTTAAAATGTAGATATTAATGATCAGACCCCATTTTTTACTCATTTACTCATAAAATAGAAAATCAAATGAAAATTTGTTCTTTTAGTCCCAACATGATTTACTGCAAGTAACACAAGTAGAACTTGCCATTCCCTCAACTTTGAATAGCATGTACATTAATACATTAATACAATTCGCGTAGATCTTTATTCAATTTTTATGAATTAATCAGTTCAGTTGAAAGCATGTGTGCAATACCACAAAACTCAATACTTTAGCATTCATAACTACAGCTGCTTTTTGAAAGATAGCCATAGCTTAATGTTACACTTGCATAAATCAAATAGAATTCAGGAAATGTTCATCGCCTTAAAAGTCATGCAATTCAGTTCTTCCTAAAGAAAAACAAAGAAGTAGATCTTTATGTTTAGTGAAGCCAACTATAGTTATAAAGTTGGATCACTCTTTGTAAGAGAGAAAGTGCTTTAATTTTGAGTTTAAAGTCTTTGCGACAGAGAAATAAGAATGATCATTGTCTTATTTACATGCAGGTTGGGGGTCTATAGCCTTCCTTAGGTAGTTTTTATTTTATTCTGCATTCCTAATTATTCACTGGTATATTCAATATACATACACTATCACAGTACTTTTCACCAACTACTACTACTTAGGTCGTTTCCTTGTGAATTCCTGAAAAATGTGTGTTAAATAAAACTAGTAAAATGAATCAGTATGTATTGCTATTGGTAAAACTTTAGATATCTATCTCTGTATCTCTGAAAATGAAAGTAGTAGATGTGATTTCTCAATGTACTGCTATTCCTAATGTAACAATTATTTATTGTTACATAAAAAGCAGAAATTATTTCAAGCCATTTTTGTTTCAGATCTATAAATCTGGACTCATCAATGTGTTATAGTAGTGTCAGCCCAGTAGTATCACAAATAATCAAATGGGAAAGTTCCATAATAATCTCACAAACTCAATGAGCCTAAAGTTCAACAGAAGTGACACAGAAGTTCAACAGCACCAGCCACAGCTCAGTAAATCCTTAGGTATTGACTCTTACACCATGGAAACATAGAACAATGATTTCAGATTGAGCTTGGTTGATCTAAGATTTGATAGTTCCATCTTCCTTTGTGTTGTAACAAACTACATGAAATAAATGTGTTTGTGCCTACATGTAGGCAGGATATGATGGTGGGTAAGAAATTAGGAAGAGTGGTGAAAGGAATGTCATATAGGTGATGGAATTTATATTTAAACATTTAATGCCTGTAACTATTGTATTATTGGGTTCGAAGCAGTGGCTCAAGTGGTAAGGCGTCTGCTTTGTACATGCTAGCCTAGGACTGACCGCCATTGGATCCCCCAGCACCCCATTTGGTCCCCCAAGACAGGAGTGATTTCTGAGCTCATAGGCAAGAGTAAGCCAGGAGTAACCCCTGAGCATCACCGGGTGTGGCCCAAAAACCAAAAAAAAAAAAAAAACAACAACAACAACAACAAAAAAAAAAGAAAGAAAGAAAGAAAGAAAGAAAAAGAAAAAGGAAAAGTTTAAAAAGAAACTACTATATTATGAACAACTTGGTAAATCTAGTTATTATAATAAAAATTAGAAAAAACTAAAAGGAAAAACAAAATTATTGATTCAATACATATTTACTACCTTCCAGAAGGTACTATATGAAAGACTGAAAATAATTTTTCTTCTGATGTAGAATACAATTATTTTATATGGAAATATGCAACTGGTCATTAGGAAAAAATGAATGATGAACAATATAGCTAAATGGAAAATATTAATCCTATTAAATGAATCATGTCCACTATAAAAACATGTGTATTTTAAGTATTTACTAATTTTTTATGTGAGTCTTTATGTGCCATACTTACGTTTGATTCAGTGACAATTTTATGTCTTCAGCAATGTATGTATGCAATATGGATAATTTTGGTAATTCTAATATAAGTAAAGACAAAATATAATATTCTCTTATTGTGAATAATACCTGTCAATACTTACGGATTCTTTCTGTTTCTATGCTAAGAAAGGATCACTCCTGGCAGTGCTCAGGAAACTTTATACAGTGCTCAGATCAAACATGAGTTGTACGGAAGTGAAAACATTTATTTCCTTTTGTCTCTTAAGTGTTTCCATACTACCTTATTTCTGTAATTAATTCACTTTAAAAATTAAGTACAGTTGGAAAATTGTCAAGCAGTTATTTTAGATTTAATTTCTTAAAATATTTAATTAATGTTTCTTCTTTATCCCAAGTGATTTTCTGTAGACTTATTGTGTGACTTATTGTGAGAAGAATATTGAAACACCCAATTCCTTTGATGAATATACTTGTTCCTTATTTCTGTTTATAAGCTTCTCTTTCATCTCTGTTAAGCTCAGACATAAGCATGAGGACAGTTAGGACTGTTATGTTTCTTCAAAATCTCTTTATGCTAAGAATTCACTTTAATTCATAAAAAATCATTTTTCTATTTTAGTTAGAAGAGCCATTGTATTATGAATCCCCAACCCAAAGAAAAGGAAGCAGAGAGAAGAAGAAAATAGTCTGAAAACTTTATTTATTTATTTATTTATTTATTTATTTATTTATTTATTTATTTATTTACATTTTGGGGCCACACCCGGTGATCCTCAGCTATACTCTCAGAAATCGTTCCTGGCTTGGGGGACTATAAGGGAAGCTGGGGATCAAACCGCTGTTCATCCTGTGTCAGCCGCTTGCAAGGAAAATGCCCTACCGCTGCATCACCTCTCAGACCCCTAGTCTAGAAACTTCTACGAGGTTCTTACATCTCCCTACTCAATTGCAACAGAGAATACTAACCAACCCCAATGATGATCATTCCATCACCCCAAATCCCAGGACCAATTTCACCCATTTTGGTAAGTAAAAAATTCTAGAGCATGAAGATATGTGACTACTTACAATATTGACTATTGCAATGGATTTTTTTTTAAGAAAAAAAGATACTGTTCTCACTACTTTTTTTCATAAAGAGGAATCACAGACTTGTATACTTTTCTTAGTCTTTTTCTTTCCACACACCTTCACTAATCTGAGATTCAGCACTACTAGTCACAGAGAGTAATATACATTTATATTAGAATTATTTTATTTCGAACCCAGGTCCAAAAAATGTATTCTCATTGATATAAAGACATTCTTTGTTTTTTAATAATGTCTTTATTTAAACAGCATGGTTACAAACATGTTTGTAGTTGGGATTCAGTCATAAAAAATACACCTCGGGGCCAGAGGTGGTTCGAATCCTGGCATCCCATATGGTCCACTGTGCTTGCTAGGGGCGATTTCTGAGCAATAGAGCCAGGAGCTACCCGTGAGCGCTGCCAGGTGTGACCCAAAAAAACAAACAACAAAAAAATACACCGCCCTTCACTAGCGCCACCTTCCCGCCACCAATGCCCCCAGCCTTTTTTCATAATGAGAGTAGTTTATTAATTGTGTTCCCGATATGATGTCTGTCTTACTTCCTTGAGTTATCTAGGCTTTGATTTTATTTGGTACTAAAAAAACCTGTGTGGAGCATATTAGGAATATCAATAATATAATAAGACTAAATTTAGAGTCAGAATCTTTGTTTTCCTACTAGAAAGGTGTAAAGAAATACATGGCCCTTTTCCTGGGTCTTCTAAAAGAAAGAGCAATTTCAGATGTTCTCTATATATTGCACTAGTATATTTGAGCTAATTTTTCTTGTTCTTTACCTTAAAATAAAAAAATCAAACATTAAATACATGTTTAACCTGAGTTTTGATATGTGCATAAAATACTACGTACACATATGTTCAATCTAAAAACTGCATTGTTTCACTCATGTCTGATTATGAATCATGTTACTATTCAAATTTATATCAGGAAACAAAACAGGAAACAGTTTAAAGGATTGGATTCTAAATTCAATTATTCTTTTTTTTCATTTATGTAACTAACATTAACCACATATATTGCTAAGTTATATTTGAAAAATAAAAAACAAAGTCTCAAATTTCTAGAACATAAACCCTAAACAAGAAATTGAATAATGTATGGTAATGTGAATTCCCACTCAGTCAGTTTGGATTTGTGCAGAATATTTTATCCACTCACCTACTGGCCTGATTATATGAAAACTCAGTTGATGCTTTTAGTATAGTAATTCTAATTTATAAATGTAGTCATAAATTCAATAACAAAATTGTTTGTGGAATAACTATAATCATTTCATAAAACATGCTAACTTTGTACGACATTAAGTGAATCATTAAAAATTCTCATTTGTGGCATTTGTTGTAGTTTGTGATCATAATAATTTATAACATGGATGTTGTCATTATTTTTAATAGCTAAAATTATTCTACTTACAATCCTCATTCACATTTATTACATTTCAAAATGTTCAGATAGAATCTATTTAACGTGCTGATAGAGCTGTTTGTAGTCGAGCCTTTTATTCTTGCAATTGTCGCTGCAATCAAGCTTAACAAATTTCTTAGTTGCAGTGTTCTAGATATTCTTATTTTGTTAAAAATGATTGTACACTAATAACTTAATACCTGCTTCTTTGTTGTTCTTCTTGGGCAATAGTCAGCTCTGCTTAAGGTTTACTCCTATTTTTTTCATTCAGGAGTCATTCTTGGTAGAATCATGTTTGGAAGATTCTAAGAGTTGCAGGGGATTGAACCTGGCTCATCTGCATGGAAGAAAGCATTACTGGAAGCTCTATTTCTTGAACCCATATTCCTGCTTTCTGAAATGTGTTATCCATTGTCCTAATACTCTTATCAGAAGTAGTTGCTCTTCATCCTTAAAATAAGTTTTATTGTGATAATTATCTTTTAAGTTGCGTAAAAATTAGAGTTAATTTCTTTAGTTCTGGGATTTTAGCTCTTGGTAGACCCCTTGCTTTACCTGTGTGAGAGCCTGAATGTGACCCCCCAAATACAAAGCCCTGAATATTATCCTAGAGAGAGAGGCCATCTTCGCCTTTAACTTAGTAATGAACAAAACTGAGTTTCTCATAAACAAGTATAATTATTAGTTGGGGAATTTTTGTGTTGATTTTTTATCAAATTGAGGAAATTACCTTCTATTTTAAGTTTACTTAGGATTTTTATCATTAAAGATGATCCAATTTTTAACTCATTTTTTACATCTTCTGATAAGATCAGATGGTATTTTAATTTATGAGTTAATTGATTTTCAAATGCTGAATTATCTTGCATATCTGGAATACATTTTAAGTGCACAAGAAACTAGACTCTTTTTTAATAATAATTTCTTTATTTAAAGATACTAGTTACAGAAATGTTCATAGCTGGGTTCCAGTTATAGACCATACACCACCCTTCACCAGTGCAACTTTCCCACCACCAATGTTCCCCATTTCCCTCCCATCCCCTAGCCCCTGCCTGTCTCTAAGGCAGGCATTTTGCTTTTCTCTCATTCCTTTCTGATATTGTGGTTTGCACTATTCTCAATGAGGGGGTGCCATGCATATCACTTTATTCCCTTTCAGCACCTAGTTCTTTTTTTTATTAATATCTTTATTTAAACACCTTGATTACAAATATGATTGATTTTACTTGGGTTTCAATCATGTAAAGAACACTCCCTTTCACTGGTGCAACATTCCCACCACCAATGTCCCAAATCTCCCTCCTCCCCACCCCACCCCCACCTGTACTCTAGACAGGCTTTCCACAAGAAACTGGACTCTTAGTATTGCACTGAATTTCACTTGTCAATATTTTGTTGAGCCTTTTGTTATCTATGTTCTTAAAAGTGTTATTTTTAAATCAATTGTTAAACTGATTAGACTTATATTCCTTAAAATTATTATATTATTATTAATTATTTAATTATATAATAAAATTATATTCTTTAAAATTCTTTAAATTCTTAAATTCTTTAATCTGTTCTTAACTGCTTGCAATTTTCATGCTTAAGTGCCTTATTTATAGAATCTCTGATTATTTTATATTTGTATCTGGGTCATGGGCCAAAATTTCCTCTTTCCATCGCTACCGAATTATATTTCTTGGATGTCAAATATTATGACTTGTGTTGCTTGTTTCTGGATTTATTTGGTTTGTTTTGGGGTGGGGGCCACACCCGGTGACACTCAGGGATTACTTTTGGCTATGAGCTCAGAAATTGTTCCTGGCTTGGGGGACCCTATGGGACTCCAGATGATCAAACTGAGTTCCTTCCTAGGTCAGCACATGCAAAGCAAACGCCTACCGCTTATGCAACAGCTCTGCCCCCCAGTTTCTGGATATTTTTTTTTTATAAGGTTTTAGAAGGTAGAAAAGTTTGTTGGAAAGTCAAGTAGAAAAGACCTTGACCATCTTCTTAGTATTAGTACTCATTTGACAGCTTAGAAAATTCTCTCCAAAAAGTTCTCTGACCCCTTAAATTGCTTATTATTAATTCATTATTAATTAAATCAATAGTTCAGGAGGGAGGGTGTTTGCCTTGCACACAGCCTTCACAATTTCAATGTGTGACACTCCAAATGTCTTCCAAGTCTGTCAGAGATGAGACCTGAGTGCAGAGCCATGAGTAAGTCCTAAGAACAGCTAGTGTTTCCCAAAAACAAACTAAACAGATGGTATTTGATAATACTTTGACATAGAGTTTGAATTTCAAAAATAGCTATTTCCAAAGATCATCCTCTTAAAAGTAGCAACATGACCATAGCTATATAGGAGAGAAAAAATTTATATATACATATATCAATTATTTTTTATTTAATATTATTTATTAAGTCCTTGCAATAATTCTATTGAATAAAGTCATAGATTAATGTATGTAATAGATAGATAGATAGATAGATAGATAGATAGATAGATAGATAGATAGATAGATAGATAGATAGATAGATAGATAGATAGACAGACAGACATTAACCTCTGGTAAAAAGAAAATCTAATGGAGAATTAATAATAAATAGCAAGATCACCTATGTAGTTCTTCACATACTAGTACTGGATATTATGACTTTTATCCAATTGGATTTACTTATTAAATCAGAAACATTTGGCCAGTTTATGGACATTATGTATTAAAATAATAAAAATTCATATTTTTCAATATTTTAATAAGGCACTATGGTTTACAATGTTCATAATTGAATGTCAGGTATAAAATGTTCCAACATTAATTTCACCATCAGAGATGGCACCACCAATATCTCCAGGTATCCTCACATGACCCAAGCTGTTTCCTTAACAGTCACGTTTTTAAATAGAGTTGTCTTAGTTTTGATCTCTTGCTTGCAATATTGTTGGTTTTGTATTTTAAACTAATGCATACATTCCTACACCAGCAATGTGTTAGGTACTGATACCCCACTCTTATTCCCTCCCTTTCTATTTAATTTCCCTCTATTTCTTTCCTTCCCTTTCCTTATCTCTATAACCAAGGTCCAGGATTATCTAGGTGTTTCCATTTTGATGCCTCTTATCCCCATACCCTGTTACTCTATGTACTGCAGATCAGTGAGATTATCCTGTGTTTGTCCTGTTTCCTCTCACTTAACATACTATCATTAAATCCCATTCAAATTGTATGGGTTTTAACTCGAGATCCAGAAGAAGGTAAGAGAGTAGTAACAGAGAGGTCTGAGCGGTGGTACGGTGCCTTGCACAGGGCTGAGATAGGACAGACAGAGGTTCGATCCACCAGTCTCCCATATGGAACCTCAAAACATGAGCAATTACTGAGCTCATAGCCAGGAGTAACCCCTGAGAGTCACCAGGTGTTGCCTCCCCCCACCCAAAATAAAGAGAGAGAAGAGAGAGATTTTCCAGATACAATATAGAGATTTTCCAGTACAAATAAGGAAAGTATGGGCTTTGTTTTTGGGGTACAGCAGAAACTCAGAAAAAAGTTACATTATTACCTGTCAGAAGCTTTAATGTTGATAAACTGCTTGTATTCTATGACAAAATAAAAATTTGCATCTAAAGATGCTGTGTTTGAAAATTTTTGACAATATTGCTTTTATCCCTAGAAACTGAAAATAATTTTGATCCATAGAGAAATTGATACTAAGAAGGGGAAAAAGAAATTGTTATTATATTATACCATAGTTTGATAGAAACTGTTGATATCAGGTTCTTTTCTATATCATAAATTTTATTGTTCCAGGGACATGGTTTATGACTTTATGGGAACCGTAAAATTAGTATCCATAAGTGCTGATCGCTGCATTATTCCCTAGTTCTCTTTGAAAAAGAGCATAAGCTACATTTCTTAAACTTATTCTGTTATAAACAAAACCTCTGTTTCTTTAAAAGATCATAAGATAACTGACTGACTGTAATCCATTTAATTTATTCCATCATAATTTTATTTTTTAATTTTAAACTACAATTTTCCCCAATAATAAATGTAACTGCTTTATTTTTTTTAAAAGCAGTTAATACACACCGAGGATCTAGCTGGAAGGATTTGAGCAGCTGAAAAATGTAATAATAAAAACAATACCGTGAAAGTACAAGCAGTGACATAATTGATTGTAACCATGGTTTCTTTGACATTGTAATTATATTGGCTGTACTGAATCTCCCATTTCTGGTAATTAGCAGCATGTTATACGCAACCCCCTACAAAGACATTGCTTTCATAATTGTAAAGATTATAAGTATAATGATGAATTTAAGTCACTATTCCAGTAAAATAAATACGTTTTCTTCAATATCTAATTTTATTAGAGAACTCCACTAGTAGTCTAGAGGAATTAATCTAGTAGTGCTCAACTTGAAATGTGCAAGAATAAAGCCAATCATTCCTTTCAAAAGATCTTAGAACAAAGATAGGCACACACACACACACACACACACACACACACACACACACACACACACACACACAGTCTCTTCTCAGGTTTTTTATTGTTGTGGCTAATTTGAATTTTCAGTCACACCTGGTGGTGCTAAGGAATCACTCCCATGATGCTTTGGGCATCAACTGTGGTTCCTCCAGAGATCAAATGCTATAAGAATATTTGCACGCAAAGCAAGTACCCATACTTAAACACATGGACTGTATTTCTCTATTCTCTATTGCCTGCACTCTATTTAAGAAACCTAGAGAATTCATCTAGTGGCATTTGTTTCTTTGAGATATAATTTTAATTACTAGTTGTGATATCATTTAATTATTAAAATTTTAATGTCTTTTGTTTATTTTTATGTCTCTATGTTTGTTTCTCTTTACAAGTCATTTTTAGTACTTTACAAACTTCTAGAAAAGTAACTTTTTGCTTAATCTATTTACGTGAGCCATTCACTGTATTTCCTTTAATCACCCAATACGTATATGAAACACTTTAAATATAATTAACCTTTAATAGAAGACATATGAAGTACAAACAGATATTTTTGCTACATACTGGAATGCCTATTACCAAAAGTCCAGAAAATAGCAAGTGTTTGTTGGCATATAGAGCATATTTGGTGGAAGTCGAAAATGAGAAAAGCACTTTGGAAAAGTTTGGCTTTTTATTAGCTATTCCCAAACATACATTCATCCTAAAAACATCACAGTATTCAGAAGAGAAGATAGTAAGTGATATGCACACAAAATCTGTACATGAGCATTGATATCAGATGCGGTCTTGATAACTGTCAAAATCTGGAATAAACCATCAATTACTGAATGAATACATTAAAAAAATGTACAGGTGATGCCATTCACTCGGACAGAGAAATAAACATCCAATAGGAGTGTAGTTTCAATGCTATAACCCAAGTAGACGAAGTCAGCTACAAAATACAATGTAAGGTATGATTTTCTTTATATGACATTACCATAGGAGAAAATTCCTTGTGACAGAACAAATCACTGATTGTTTCTGATGGAGATGGCAGTCAGAAACTACATTTAAGCTCCAGGGAATTATGAAGGAGAACAAAAAATGTTTAAACTGAATTGCTTAATAGACATATAACTATAGAACTTTGCCCAAAGCCATTTAATTTGACACTTCTAGATGGTGAAACTTGTGCTGTGTAAAATTTACCTCAATAAAGTTGTTTTTAAAAAATGAACTATTGATTTAAATCCCTCTGCTGGAATCCCCTTATCCCATTATAATCAAATGATGTCATTAGTCTCTCAGATTCTCAGTTTAATGACAAATTACATCAAGAATTCTTTCTCTTAATCTCTTCTCATGGAGAAATAGTTTACCAGCACAAAACGTCTGCCTGGGTTGTATAGAACCCAAAGAAAGTCATTTAGAGATATTTCTCCTAATTATTATGGTTGGTTTTACATTTTAGGATTTTAGGATTTCTGGCTAGATTATTTGTGATCCCTTCATGGTCACTCAGGTTACCATGAAGTGATAGAACCCAGGAATCCTACATGTAAAGCATGAGCTCCGACCCCTCTGAGCTATCCGCACAGCCACAATCATGAATTGTTCTAGTCTTTGGAAGTTGAAGCTTACTTATATTCAGCAGAAATATCTTCATCTAAATTACTTTAATGGTACTTCTGATTTGCTGTTTTCTATAATTTACCAATCCTTGACTATGTATATAGTTAAAGAAACAATGCCTTTTGTTATTTTTTTAATTTTTGTTTTGTTAGTTTCTGGGCCAACTATACTAGTTCCTCTTGGCTTTGTGCACAGAAATTACTCTTAGCAGCCTCAGAGGACCATACAGGATGCTAGTGATTGAGCCGAGGTCAACCATGCGCAAGGCAAATGCCTCCTATACTATGCTATCACTTTGGCCCAAAAACAATGTCTTTATTTTTGTAATTAATTGTATTTAATTTGATAAACCTTTAGAAATTATACTGAGTGTCAACCATATATTTTTAGTCAAGACTACCAAAAAATAAAAGAGGGAAGTAAGCATTACCACAAGAGGAAAGCAAGGTCCAGTATAAGGACTTCCCTCACTTTTGACATACAGGCACTCAACACTTGTTGACTTTAAATGTTTCTAAATACTGAGAATAGATTTATAGCCTTTTAATGAAAGAATATCACTTATGTTAGGCATCTGCCTATTAGTCCTATGTCTCTATGAACACTAGGTTCAGTGGGCTTGATATTATTAATTCTGAGTAGCTATCAGAGGATGTGCTGAACTGATGCTTTCTCTTATCATAGCTAGTAGGTGTCTGTGGAAGGTTTGGAGACACTTTCTACAGATACTCAGATGACCCCAGTAACAGGTTAAAATTTTATTACTTTTGATGAATAACCATCACAACATGTTCAGATTTGCTTACTCGAAAGATCATCTCATAATTGGACATTCTATTTCCTTTCCATCTCTTATCTCTAGCTGATGGCCATTCAGTGACTATAGTGACCCAAACTTGAAGATTATTTCCCAGGATATACAAAATATTAAATCAAGGGCCAGAGTGGTGATGCAATGGTAGGCCATTTGCCTTGCACATATCATCTACCAGTGGTCCTCCAACTATGGCCAGCGGGCCACATATTTTTTGTTTCTTCATTGCAAAATAAGATATATGCAGTGTGCATAAGAATTCGTTCATAAGTTTTGTTTTTACTATAGTCAGACCCTCCAATGGTCTGAGGGACAGTGAACTGGCCCCTTGTTTAAAAAGTTTGAGGACTCCTGACGGTCAGCTGTTCAATCCCCTGGTGTCCCATATGGTCTCCCAAGCCAGAAGTGATTTTTGAGCTCATAGCCAGAAGTAACCCCTGAACATCACCGGGTGTGGCCCCAAATAAAAAAATTTAAATCTAAGATATTACATTGTCATATTTTGCTATTTATGTCAAATTATTTCTCTAATCAAGATGTTGGTTATCATGATTGAATTATTTTAGCATTTCTTTGTTCCTTAGTTATGAATGATTTGTTTTTGTTTGTTTGTTTTGGTGGTGCATACCTGGTGATAATCAAGGTTTATTCCTTGCTCTGTCTTGCTCAGTGAATACTCCTGGTAGGCTCAGGAGACCATATCAGATGCTAGGGATTGAACCTATATTGGCCTCATGCAAGGACTACCCACAGTACTATCACTCCTGACCCAGAAAAATTTATCCTTTATTCTCAAATACTATCACATATTTGAGGTGGGGGATTAGATGTATTATCCTCTTCTTCCTAACATGGAACTCGTCATAGTCACAGAGTTCTTGATTTGAAAGTAATGACACTAGAACTTTGAATTCTATCCAATGTGGGGAACCTTTGGACCCACTAGATATCATGGTTATATTTGAGGCTAAGGGATAATGGAATACATTCTGACATTTTCTTTGATTTTTCCCTCAACAAAGTTGGGAGGTTTGTTTCAATGTAAATTGTTTCATAGTAAAGTGCTTGGAGTTAGTCATGATTTGTATTTTTACTGTATTTTATTCTGTCTAAATGAAGCTTTTTAAATTAATCCAAAAGGCCATTCACTATTCACAGAGTCTTCTTTTTGAAAGATCAAAGAGGTAGACTTGAGATTCCAATAAAGTCTTTCTAATCGAAAGAGCATATGTTGGGACATATATTCATAGAGCATAATAGTGGAGTTTTTGAATCTTGGGAAGCAACATAATTAAACGAGGGTGAAATTTTAGTATTTGTGAGTTAACATTTGTATTTCTGATGCATTTCTTAAATATCTAGGACAAATTGCCTTTAGAAAATATTCATGGCTGGATTGTATCACTTTTCTGCTAATATTAGTGATTAAACATGTTTAAGAAATGTGTCAAATTTATATCAGATCATGAAATGTCATGGTTGAGATACCAGAAATTAAGTGTACAATAAATTACCTTGGTATATAATTATTCACGGAAGCTAAGAAATTGCTAAAATTGAGATAACAGATATTGGAGGAAATTTAGGCAGATAGTAATATATCTTAAGCAATATATTTTTTAATAAAGATAAAAATTTATCTTAGCAGACATCCCAGTAGATAGGGCATCATCTTCCAATGAAAAATTTTATCTGGATAAAAAACCGCAAAACTAAACCATATGTTTTACGGACCTAGAAAAATTAAGGAAGTTCCTCTGTTTATAATGCTACTTCCACATATTACCATAGTTCACAACTTTTCCCAATTCTTAGACTCTGTATGAATTTTCATGGGAAATTCTTTCAAATTAACATGACAGAGGAGGGGCCAGAGAGATAGTACAGTGGGAAGAGCATTGGCCTTTTACTCAGCCAAACTAGGTTAGATCCCCAGTATCCTTTATGGTAACCTTTAGCATTGTCAGGAGTGATTCCTGAAGGGCTAACCAGGAATAATCCCTGGGCACTGATAGATGTGGTCCAAAGGAAAAATAAACACACACACACACACACACACCAAATTAATAAAATGACAACAGATTAAAATATACCCAAATAAAGCCAGAGTTCATCGTTGACAGAATTTGAGTTATTCTAATGTTTTCTCAGACCATTGTGAATTGCGACAATAAGCTTGTCCAGGGAACCAGGCACTCCATACTCAATCTGGCTTCTTGACTCAATATTAATTCTAAAGCTCTCATGGTTCTTATTGAATGATCATCATCATGATGACTGGGGAAAGGAAATCATTGTTTCAGGAAGTCTAACAAACTGGCATGCATTGTTAATCATATATTGGCATATTCAGTTTTATTGATGTGTGCTAGGGAAAAAAACACTATAAAAATAAATGCTTATACCTCTGGTTCTGTTAGACTTTCTTTGAGAACCAAAATTTGCCTACCCAAATTTATCTTTGACGCAAATGTGGAGATCTGTCTCTGGCTCTTGCCTTGTTTAATTAAGCTCCATATCAAAACATTCTCTGCACTCAGAGCAAGGTCCTGTCATTTTTCAGGTGGCCTGTCACTAAATGAGTCAGTTTAACACGAATGTGCTGTAAAATATAGATATTCCGTAAATTAATGGCAAGTGGTTGTCAAGAAGGTGGAATCTCCTGCCAGATTTCTCTTCGAGTTCAGTCCATCATATGCTTTCTGTCTCCGTTGGAGGCAGTTTTGTTCATGCAAACTCGTAGCAGAACTTGATCCTAATGACACATCAGAATTGTGACTGGACATTTACATGTGTCCCATGCTTTCAATTCAACACTGTCCATCTTGATAATATCAAAGTCACTCATCTTTTTTCAATACACTTTAGTAGTCATTAGTTAGATTGATATCTATTTTTTAAATCAGACTTCTTTCAAATTCATTTAAAGCTGTGTATTTGTATATTGTAAGGGTGAGTTAATTTTCTCATATTTCAGAAGCTAATTAAGCAATGTCTCCCTCCCCCCATTTTCCACACTTTGTATCATGTTCATTTTCTGTCTCTAGCCAATAAGGTCCTTATTTTGAACTCAAAATACTTGAGTCCACATCTGCAGTCCTGTTTTTTGGCATTTAATCCTTTGTTTTCTTGATTTGTATCTCCATAAAGGAAAGATCCATAGTATCTTCTCTTAGACCTGACTTTTCATTCATCATTAAAAATTATTCACTAGATGTATATGACATGCTTAACTTGTGGTAGAAATACACGTAGGTACTAAACATCATGGTGTACATAATTTCTTTCCCATTTAACTTACTTTCTGATTCTATTTGTGTTTGTATTTGTGCAGGGTATGGGGAAAGGATATTTTAAGCATCAAATAGGAAAGTGCATGTAAGGTCTATTTGGGGCTGGCATATGGTATATTCTCAATAGGCACATATTGTTATCATTCTTACCATACTCTCTGCCTTGTTCAATTGTACCACATTTTTGGTTATTTCCTGTCAAGTGCTTTGTAATGCAACTATGTTCTAATTTCCAGTTTTGCCATCACAAATCTAGGAAACAAACTCATCTTTAGTAAAAGTAATCAATACAGAACTTTGCACTTCCTTTCAGCTCTAAAATAAGGTGCCCCTGAATGGCATTTAACTAGTAACTTATAGCTTCTACTGTGAAAGCACTCTGGAGCACTTGGATATTCAATTTATCATCAGAAGTCCCTGACTGAATAATGCCAAGTGTGTCTTCTTTGAGAATGAGGAACCTAGATAATGTGAATATTGCCTTCAGGATTTTAGACAGTGGATTGTACCTCCTGACAAAATGCAAACGGATTCCAGAATATCAGGGAAGCAGGACAACTATTCTTTGGGAAACGAAGTTATCAAACGAAGATAACACACACAAAATTATATCAATTCAACATAAAAAGATACAAATGCCTTTGCAAGAATTTTGCATAGCAGCTGATAAATTTGATAGACACTTATTCCATAAGCCAGACCCGGGTGTAAAACCACATGTCATCAGATAGTTATTTATTCCTATGGATTCTATTTCAACCATGCCATGAGATATTTATTTGTCCCTATAGGTTCTGTTTAACCTACTTGGAAGTTCTGTATTTACTGAAGTCACTTGAGTAGAACCATGTCTTTGCCACTATGCACACCTCTTGTTCCAAAGTTTACTTGATCATCTCAATATGCCCTAGTGTTTTTCTAAATATTCTTCTTATTTGTTTCAAATAATAACCTTCCAAAGCTGGTCCTATTTCCTGATTGGTCTACGGCTCTGATATGTATTCAAAGCTTCATTTTGTTTTGACTCTACATAATTATTAATCCAAATACCATTTACATAGAATATTATTAGAAGAGTCTAATTTTATATTTTATAAATATACATTTTAAAATCTATATTAAAATCTTTCTCATTTTATATTAATTTTTAAATATATAATTTCCTATAAATATTTTCACATTCTACTAATTGTGAGCACAGATCGTATATAGAAATTTAGTCTATAACCTATCACCAGTTGATTATTCATTAGTCACTATAAGTCTATAAGTGACTATAAGTCAATTCACTTACATGGCTATTAAAACTAATAATTATGAGCCTGCATCAACAACTATAGTACTAATGATCAAGAAGAGGAGAGGATGGGGTTGGGGGAGAGGTCTGAACTAAAAATAATAGAGTCTCAAATAAGTTACTATTTTTTCTGGCCTCTTATTTTTCATGACCAAAGTTATGATTTATCTAGTTTTTCCCAGGATAATTTTTGTATTTTAGTTGCTTTGAAAAAGTACGTCACTTCTTTTACTATCAGTGATGTTTTATTCTTACTTTAAACTCATGGTAACCTATAACATAGAGCTTATCTGGAGGCAAATTTCTCTGCATTTGTTTTATCAGTTATATTTTCTATGCACAAAAACATATCTTTTATGAAAAATAAAATTTGCTTTACTGTCAAACACTCTAATTTATAACAGCTATCTGTGAGTCCAAGAGCTACTAAACACTGAAATTGGCATAATCACCTAGAGCACCATATGGATAGGCATCTATTATTGAGTCTATACAGTCAAGAAAAACTGGTATTATAAAATTTATTATAAAGTATTTAAGATAATCAACTACTAGGAGAAAGGGAATTTTATATTACCTCCTGATGTAGCAAAGTAAAATTCATGTTAGAAAAGTTATAAAAATAAAAATCTGATCTATATATTGAGAAAGATTTCTAGAGAATAAACTTACCATTACTTCTTGTCTCATAAAATATTTACGGAAAGAGATTTATCATTCTTACACCAGGAGTTTCCATGCCAATGTTATAGGTATTGAATTAATCCTCAACAAAGTTTAAGTGATATAAACTGACAGAATTGGATTCAATAAACTCATGAGAGATAATAGGGCAGATATGTCTACTTTACAAGGATTCAACTTAAATTCAATCCCCAGAACCATTTGTGGGGCCCCAAGTTTCACTAGGCATGGTAGTTGAACACAGAGCTAAGTATAAACCTTAAGTAGAAAAGCCAAGTATCGGCCCCAATAAACAAAACAAAGCAAAGCTAAATATTGTTTTATGTACATTTTTCCCTACTGTGCTGCTAAAATACATATTATATAATTATATATTTTCTCTAATTATATATTTTCTCAAATTTTATAAAAATACCTTTTGTTAGTTTCTATAAAATAAAATTTTTGTGGGACCAGAGAGATGAGTCCAGGACATAAACATTGCATGAGGCTAACCCTGATTAAATTGTTGTCACCCACCCTCCACCCCTGTGGGCATAAGTGGTTCCCTAGCACTGACTCTGGTTCTGATGGTTGTGCAGACCTGAGCGCAGGTTTTCAGAACTATGAAAACACAGATAGAGATGGCCAGCACAAGATGCAAGAGATTCTTAGGAGTGAGACCAATGTCTAAAATCAGTATTTCCCAAAGTGGATTATATTGCCCAATGAGGGGTGCAAAAAGGGTAGGGAACAGTAGTAGTTACAAGTACAATTGGGGATCACTTTTGTTTACTTTGAAAGGTAGATTTGTAGGGGTTACTGTGTAGGTAAAATCAGTTTGAAAAGCTCTAATCTAGAAGCACCTAGCTCTGGGGCAAGTAGTTTAAGACCTTCATAGAATGAGGAGCAAGCAACCAATGAGGGTTTAAAAATAATGCCCAAGAGGATCCAATATACCAACTCTCATGGGAATGCGACATTTTGTTCTCTTTAGTGTTGAATAATTTTTGAGTGTCTTAGACTTTTAAGTCTCTGAATCATGAAGATGAAGTAAAAATTTGCCAAGGCTGTTTTTATCAAATAAACTGTCTTTAGCTTTAATAAACTGTGAATGTATAAAGAAAATCATAGCAATAACATTTATTTGACCAGTTGATTCTGCCTGTTTGGTACAATGTATGAATCAAAAAGAGAGCTACACCTACTGTCTACATAAAGAACAGGACTATTTTTTGTAATGGTACTTTATCGCTTTTTTTATTTCTTTTTTTTCCTTTAGTTAAACATCTTGAATACATATATGATTGTGATTAGGTTTCAGTCATGTAAAGAACACCCCCATTCACCAGTGCAACATTCCCATCACCAATGTCCCAAATCTCCCTCTCTCCATCCCATCCCACCCCCTCCTGTACTCCAGACAGGCTTTCCAGTTCCCTCATTCATTCACATGATTATGGTAGTTCTCTGTGTAGTTATTTCTATAACTGCACTCACCACTCTTTGTGGTGAGCTTCATGAACTGAGCTGGAAGTTCCATCCCTCCTCTCATTGTCTCTGAGGACTTTTATTTTTTAAAACCCATAGATAAGTAAGACTATTCTGCATCTCGCTCTCCCTCTGACTTATTTCACCCAGCATGATATATTCCATGTAAATCCATATATGGGAAAATTTCATGACTTCATCTCTCCTGACAGCTTCATAATATTACATTGTGTATATGTACCACAGATTTTTTAGCCATTCGTCTGGTGAAGGGCATCTTGGTTGCTTCCAGAGCCTGGCTATTGTGAATAATGCTGTAATAAATATAGGTGTGAGGAAGGGGTTTTTGTATTGTATTCTTGTGTTCTTAGGATGGGAGCTCAATTTCCAGATTTTGGAGGAATCTCCATATCGCTTTCCATAGAGGTTGGACTAGATGGCATTCCCACCAGCAGTGGATAAGAGTTCCTTTCTCTCCACATCCCCACCAGCACTGATTGTTCTCATTCTTTGTGATGTTGCCAATCTATGTGGTGTGAGATGATATCTCATCGTTGTTTTGATTTGCATCTTCCTGATGATTAGTGACGAGGAGCATTTTTCATGTGCCTTTTGGACATTTGTATTTCTTTTTTATCGAAGCGTCTGTTCATTACTTCTCCCCATTTTTTTTTATGGATTAGATGGTTTTTTCTTATAAAGTTCTGTCAGTGCTCTGTATATTTTGGATATTAGCCCCTTATCTGATGGGTGTTGGGTGAATAGTTTCTCCCACTCAGTGGTGGCTTTTGTATCCTGGGCACTATTTCTTTTGAGGTGCAGAAGCTTCTTAGCTTAATGTATTCCCATCTGTTGATCTCTGAATTATAAGGTAAAATAAATCCCAATTTCAGAAAATAAAAGTAAACATTAAGGCTCCCTTAAATAATTCTTCTTATTCAACTTTCTAAATTTTCTTTTATTTTAATAAACATTTTAATTTAAGCTCACACAAAAAACCTTGTTGTCACCTTCAACACTACCTACACTGTTCTCTGAGCAAAGAAATAAGTGGAGTAAGTAAGCTATTACGAAGGCTGGTTGTGACCCAGATAAAAATTCAAAAGTAATAGAAATAAGTCCAATTAATTAACTGAGTATAGTCCTGTTAAAGAGAAACTGTTTTAAATCTCTCAAATTAAATAAAGTTGTTCATATACTCTTAAGGCATGAATCAGCAACTTCATAAACTTGGTTATTTACCAGATTGTATAATATAATGAACGCTTGTTTTAATACAATATTATCTAGGAAGGTGACTCAGAAGTAAAGATCATATCTCACATGTTTGAGATTCTGTTTTTATTCTTTTCATCAAAAATTAATTAATTAATTAATTGAAAAATTAAAATAAATGTCTTGATTGTGTTAATGATCATTTCTTCTCTTAAAGTAGAATTAGGTTTCCTTTACTGCATCAATGTTTTTGCTTCAAGTTGCTTCTTTCATGTCTTCTATAGAAAACTTGTGAATATTCTTTAATGAAATGATTATTTGAGTAAGTTAGTTTCCATACAATGCCTAAATTATCCTCATATAAAAAGTAAATTTTTATTTGATTTTTCTATTAAAATGAAAACTGAGAATGCAAGACCAAGGTTGGTGACATTGCTTTTTGCTGTAATCACTATTTTTTTAAAGAATGGTGTAACCCCTTGGATTATGAACTAGTATCCTCTTATGCTATTATAATAATTTGATGAATTTTTAAACAATATTTCATATAAGCAACATGATAGCAAACATGTTTATAGATGAGTGATAAATTCTATTACTGACAATGCATTTAATTTAAATAAATAGATTTCTATCATTTTCTCTTCCTCATCTTTAATTCACTCAATTTCAAATACAGATAATAAACGTGCTATAATTCATTTTCTCCTGTATTATAATTGTATCTATTTTTTCTCCTTGGTGTATAGTTTCTTTAGAAAATATGATTTATATACTTCCAGGTAAAGAGAGTAGAGAAAGACACTGAAAGGATAAAGTCAAAGTGAAGTTCAATAATCAATCATAAAACCCAGTCATGTTTCTTTGTCATATACCAGTTCATTAATATTAACTTGTTCATTTAGTAAGAGCATATTGCTCTTCAAGGACAACAGAAAGCAATCTAGTGTAGAGAACAAAATGAAGTATAATTAGAAATAATCACAAGTTTTAATGTTATCAATTACTATCTATTTGACCCTGGGAAAATTTCTGAACCTTTCAAAACCTCAATTTCTGCCATCTTGGAATGGGAATATTAAACTAATAGTCGTACATAAAAGTTCATGTAACAAAATAATGGGATTTAGTTATAGAATAAATGAGGAAAATATGCCCAACATAAAATTAATATAAAGCAGAATTTATCCATTGTTTCTTTATGTACCCTTTAAGTACTTAGACTTACATTTTTAGTGAGTCTTAGTGCTCATAACAAAATAAATGATCAATGGAAAAGTATACAAAAGTATACAAGAATAAATTTGCTAATATTCAATCTGCTTCAGGATCCAACCAATGTCATGGCCATAGTCACATGCAAGAAAGCTCCTAAATATCTCATTTATTTCTCTGGTTACAACTTTTATTGTTTTTCAATATACCACACACGATTAAATTAATTTATATGCTCAAAGAATTTTACTTTTGTTTATTAGGAAATAGGGTCACCAAAATGTATATGCCTTTTGTTGAACCATTTGACAAAGCAATTGGCTTGGTATTTATTTATTACTAGTAAATACTAATAGAATTAAATTACAAACTGATTGTAACCAGACAATAGGACTAATTCTAAGAACTAGGTAGAAACAGGTCTTATAACTATGTGATTTACAAACTATACAAATATCAGATCTTAAAACTCTAGTTATATGATCAATAGAAATATCCCTAAAATATTTCTGAAAAAAATATTTATTAAAAGGATTATATCTTTTCTCCAATAATTTTTGGAGGCTATTTTAGATGGTTCAGTGCTAATTTTTGACTTGTACTCAGTCAAAGGTGATACTAACCATACAATCAGAAGATTTTCTTGACTACAGAAGGTGTTACCCTGAGCACAGAACCAATTCTTTCCCAAACACGCACACACACACAGACACAGACACACACACACACACACACACACACAGACACACACAGACATCAAACAAAAAGTGGTGGTAGTAGTACATATTCGGCATAAATTCCAACATTATTATAAACATAGCACTAACTATAATTAAATTAAAAAGTAAATTGATAATTTTTAAATAAAATTAAAGTAGTAAAATAGAATCTGTCCTCCGTGGTTAGCTATATATATGTAAATCATAGATTCATACTTGCAAATATTTTCTTTAAGATGAATGGTAATTTGCTTGATTGTTTTCTTTTTTATCTACATGTTAGAAAAAATTCTTGGAGTTGTATCATTTACTCTTCTGTCACCAACATTTACCACATGCCAGAGGAGGTCCAGAATTTAATGTATGTACATGACTACTGGTTTGATATAATATTCCTAAGAGACAATCAAGAACAAAATAAAATAAATTATACAATAAAAATGTGATAATTCCAAGCTTTGGCATGATTAATGTTGATTCATACTTCATTTGATGCCTTTGCCTGAGTATTAATATTTATATGCATAAACAGATGTAGAAAAGTTTGGAAAAGGTTAAAATGGTGGTATATGCCACTTAAAAAATAAATCTACAATATCTTCACATCTCAGACCTTTTTAATGCT
The DNA here is from genome assembly GCF_024139225.1 of Suncus etruscus. Taxonomy (NCBI): domain Eukaryota; kingdom Metazoa; phylum Chordata; class Mammalia; order Eulipotyphla; family Soricidae; genus Suncus; species Suncus etruscus. Next base: position 99,691,574 of record NC_064859.1, on the reverse strand, counting down.
CCTTGAAAGCATAAGGTCAACCTCTTGTTCCACATTTTCTGAGGTTATTTTGAGCTAGAAACAGATAAATCTCCCTTACAGCTGAATCCCAGAAGCTTCTATCCTTGACCTCAACCATATCATTAGGCCCACAACAAGTTTCCTGATAGCTTTACTCATTACACTCCTTGTGCTCCCAATTAGACTTCCCATCAATGATTTGAGTGCAGAAAGGAAAGAACAGCACCTAGCCTAATCACCCAAAGATTCCTAGAAGGATAGTTATCAAGCTTTACTCCCATCACAACAGAAACTCAGAAATAACCATAGAAAAAACATGTCTAAAAAATCATAAAGCGAACAGGAGTGGAGGGAGGACAACACTAGTGGTGGGAATGTTCCTCATTCATTACTATTATGTACCTTAAATATTACTGTGAAAGATTTGTAATTCACTTTGCCCAAATAAAAAAACCTCAATGAGTGGAAGTAATTAAAGTACAGAGGCTCTACCCATATTAGCCAACAATGTCTACTATTAAAGAATGACTTTCATGGTTAGGGACACTATGTTGAGGATGTTTGATGAGTTCAAAGAAGCAGTGGCACAGATAGCAAAGCATAAAAAAGTACATAGGTGGTCCAGAAATGAGAAAACTACAATCAGAAATTAAGAGTGTGATAGATAATAAAAATACTCAATTGAAGCTCTTGGCAACAGATATACAGTTGCTGAAAAAATACTGAGTAGCTACTAGGTGAGATTCAGGAAAAGGCAAAAGGTGGAGAAAGGTCTGAGAAAATGAAAAGATGAATTTAAGAAAAACAGTCTAATAATCATAGACCCCTGAAGCATAGGAAGGCAAGTTGGATGAAGAATCACTAATAAAGAAATCACAGAGAAGAGCTCCAAGTTAGGAATTGTGTATTGTGATCAAAGAGGCCCAAAAGGGTCCCAGGAAAAATAGACCCAAATTGAAAAGCTCTAAGACACATTATAATCAGAACTAAATGTCAAAGAGAGAAAGAGAATATTGGAATCAGCAAGATTAAGTAGGAAATTTACCAAAGAAAGCCCATAAAAATCACAATAGATTAATCAAATGTTGTTCTTTTAGCTTAGAAGAGTAAAAATAAGTAAAAGAGGAGTAAAATTAAAGTAAATTAAGAGTAAAGTAAGTTGGATAGAGTTGGATAGAGTAAATAAAATGAACAATTTATCAAATAAAAAAAGACAATGAAATAAACTCATTCTATTTCTGAGAAGCCCCCAACCTCAGAACATTTCCTAATATATGACTGCTGGGAGCCATTTTTTCAGACTGTACAAGACTATATCACAGGCTAAAACTGTGCTCCAGATTTTATCCCCATCCCAGACTATTTCAAAAGATTTAAAGGGGACATGTATATCTCCTTCAAATATTTATTTAGATGTGTTTCCTTAATAGGTATAACTTATGTCTATCATTTTATGTAGTGGAAGTTCCCCTCATTCCTTATTTTGGATCTATTTAGTAGGAAATTTTAGTAGATAAGTTTCTCTAGTGTTCTTAGTTTATGTTAGAACCAATTTATCAGGATTGTTTAGCTTGTTATTTCTATTCCTATATGCACCAGTAGTACCATGTGGCATTATTCCTTTTTGCACAGGCACATTAAAATAGGGAAATCTGTGCTCAAGTTCTTATCTAATAGGGGCAGGAACACATAAATTTTACATTGCAGTGGGGCTTTACACCCTTAAAACTCGTCATAGTGACTTGCTTAGGATTCAGAAGACCAGACATTGGCCATTTACTCTGAAACTTGGATCCCATCAATGGAACCAGCACGGTTGTCTACACCAGTCTCAGAAATAAGACTTCCACCAGGAAAGGCACTAATGCTGCCTAACACTGACTTGCTCCAGAGTAGGTTCATATAACACCCTGATGACTTGGTAAAAGCAAAATCCTGCTTTCAGGGAAGAGTTCTCTGCAGTGCCACCTAATTGGTGAGATGAAACCAGAAGACACTCCGTGTCACCCTGACTTCAACATAGAATCTATACAAAAACCAGGATCTCTAACTAAAGAAACCTTACAACAACTGTGATTGTGAAGAGTTTTACTGGGACCACAGGAAAGATTTTAGGGTTAGACAAATTAGTATGCCTGGAGCCTATCGTTGGTCTTATGCCAGGATGCTTCATGGGTAAGATCTCCCTGTTTTTTGGCCAAATGCTTTTTTCTTTCTGTTTTCCGCATATTTTATTGTATTTTTTATCTCTTATCTTTTAAATTGGGGATTCCCTTTTTCTTAGAACTTTGGGACATGAATTACTTTATCTTACCACAAATTCTTGCATTTTTCTATAAAACTAAGAGGGAAGGAATAAATAAAGGCTGAGGACTAGAGAACACGTGGTCTCTGATGCATTGGCAGGGAAATAAATAAGGACAGAATTAAATATCCAAGCCAAAGTCAACAATAATAGAATCAAGAGACCTAAACTTTAACAATCTAAACTTAAAGTGGCCTGTTATTGTCAGGCCAGGGGCAAAGAGTGGTAGTATAGGATGCATTCTGGTTCATTGGTGGAGAGAGGTTGACACTGGTGGTGGGAAGAACCCTGACTCATTGTATATCTAAAATTCAGCTATGAAGCACTCTGCAGATCACAACTGTTTCAAAAAAATAAATAAAAATAAATAATATTCTCTATAGCTTGATTTTTAATCAGATGTAAAGGAATTAGACAGATTTCATGTCATGCAACAGTTTCAAAAATTCAAGAAATAATTTTCATAAGAAGCTTTAAAGGAGCTTTTATAAAAGACAAAACAAATTTCCTAGCATTTTGACACTGACTATTGGAGTCTCTCATGTCTTCCTTCTACTAGAATAAGAACTGATTACTCCTAACTTTCTTTGGTATTTTATATTTTTAATAACAAATTAATGTTTTAGTTATATTGAATATTTTTTTCTGATAATATTTTATATCCACATAGATTATTATTATTAAAAATTTTTACATACTTAATGTAAGGGGCCAGAGTGATAGCACAGCAGTAGGGTATTTGCTTTGCACAATGCCGATACAGGATGGCCTGGTTTAATCCCCAGCATCCCATATGGTCTTCCAAGCCAGGGACGATTTCTGAGTGCATAGCCATGAGTAACCCCTGAGCATCACAGGGTGTGACCCAAAAACAAATAAACAAAAAACCCAACAACATATTAATGCAAAAATATATAGATTATCTATATTAAATTTTATAAATAATACCAATATTGCCTCTTTAGGATTATATCTTTGTTATTGTGGTATTTTACCAACTTTGATCAAGAGGGGCCAGAGTAATAGCACAGTGGGTGGGGCGTTTGCCTTGCTCATGGCTTACCCAATTAGTCCCCAACATCTCATATGATTGGTCATTTGAGCTCTGCCATATGTGATTTTGAGTACAGAGCCAGGAGTAACCCCTGAGAATCACCAAGTGTAACCCCAAAAATGAACAATAACAGCAACAACAGTAACAACATCAAAATCTTCCATAATAAACAGTCCAAGTTACTAAACAATATCTGTCTTCTTTCCTCTTATATTACACAATATGAAGGAACTTTCTACTTACTGAGTCAATTTGAGGACCGTGTGTGTGCAGAAATTAATAAATGCTTTTGTTTTCTCAGTCCAATTCAAATTAATGTGGTGTAGAAGAGCCAGAGGAGATTTCACTGTCTCTCTGGTGGTTTTCTTCCTGATATATGAATTCTGTTAAATGATCACAATAAGAAATATCCTTCGCTCTGGGCTCACAAAAATAGAGTTCTGGATAGCATTGTTTTAAGTGTATGGGAGTCAACAGATGGTACTAAATGACCAATATTTTAAATCATTTCCTGAGGGTAAATCTCCAGCTCACATTCCCTATCAGCCTGTTTCTCATTGACTTTCCTGTGTGTTCATTCATTTTAATAGGATCAAATGAGAAGAGGAAGAAGCATATTTCCTAAAAAATACAATCATAAAATAGCAAACAGAAGGCTTAAGTATGAGTTCCCAAAAGTCTGTTCTTTTTCTTGTATTATCTAGGTTCTTACTTTTAAATGACTGTTCCTATTTGAATTTCAAAATGTCAGATGACTGACCTTTTAGCAATTCAGTTCACCAGAAAAACTATTTGAGGTAGTTGGGTTTCTTTCTGAGTTATCAATAGGTCCTCAACAGAACTCTCTCACTTTTGTTGTTAGGGTGAAATTTCTGTTGGAGAAAAGAAAGGAAGGAAAAAAAGCATTCTTTACTCAGGGCATATGAGTCGGCAAAGTGTTTATTAGTACTCAGCACCCCCTACACTCCCCCACTCCTTCAAGAGAAGAAAATATCAATTTATAATAGAACCCATATTAAGAAAGTCTTCTTCAAATGCACTCAAAGGACTTTCAGTTTTTTATTGCAATTTCAGAAAATCTTCATGTCTCTGAAATAAAATCAGCTAAACAAAATAGAAACTTTTCTAAATTTGTGGGATACTTACTACTTTGAAAAGATGATTAGGGAATAGTCTATATTTAGTTGTTATGACTTAGATAGAGCCTCCTGGTAGAAATTTATTACTAAATAGCTATAAATCACTGAGAACGCCAATAAAATAAGTACCAGTCATATATAAATAGCATATAATTTCACACCTGTATTTTAACAACAAGGTCAATAGGCCCATAAATACATTAAACACATAAATATGAATATGTTCCTCTGATAATGTGTATAAAAATTTAGTGAGAAAATTTTGATGTTATATTAACTGAAATAAAATATTACCGTATGTTTCAAACATTGGTAAATACTAGAGCTGACTTCATCCAATATTTTGAGCTAAAATATATAGGAAGTTCTTATTTTTAATTTTGATGGGGGTCTAACTTCTAGAAGTTCTCAGGGCTTATTCTTGACTCTATCCTCAGGGATCCTTTCTAGCAGTGCTTGGAGGACCAATAATGGGATAAAACCTAGGTGACCTGAATTAAGGAATCATTTTACTCTCCTTACTGCATTTCTAAAGTGCCAGAAAATTCCTAAATCTTGTACAAAAAATTAATGGAGGTCATCCCAAGTAGTCAATATTTCCAAACTTTTAAATATTTCAATATTTTTTTTAGATTTTTTTTATTATACACTGAAAATGAAATAAATGGAGCAGGCTTCAGTTGTGTTTGTGTTTATATTTTTAACTACTTGCCATCTGTATGCCTAACATTTTCTGTTCCATTATCAAATGTCAGATCAGTTGCTTCTTAGGAAAAAACTCTCCCTGGCAATGAACTCAATGATTTAGTTCAACAGCAAAATGAATGCCAATGTCTTTTTTTAAATTTCTACCTATCCCTACTCAGAGCATCACCCTACTTCTGTTTTTTTCCTATAGTCATCACTTTGTTTAACTTTCTCCATCTTTCTCCAAATTCCATCGAAACCTGGGTGGAGAGGAAAATAGTAGAATTTTCTCTTAAATTCATTTCCTCAGTTTTCACCATTTTCCCCATAAGTCAACTTATGATTTTCTTCCTTGAAGCCAAGTCTTCCAAGGATAATACTGTGTTACTCTAGAAAGTCTGGCATGATTAGGCAGAACAGGAGCAAAGGATATTATTTAATTCCAACAGCTTAGGGGAATGTAAAGGTGTGACCAATATGCCAGGTTAGTAATTGTACTTATACATGAAGTATAAGTATAAGAGAGAATTTACATACCTGAATCCCTGAACTGACAGATACAAGATCTTGAAAACAGAAGCAATGAACCCATTCTCACAAATATTTCTTAAAGCAAAAACATTGAAAGCTTTGTTATATCTGTTTACTTGAACTCTTTGCTATTAACTGCTAAGAAAAAATATATTACTATTCTTAGAAATATATACAGAATTCTTTTTCAATGTTTTACTTGGAATGAAACCTTAAATATAGCTCCCATTGCTTTGCCAGAAAGGTAAAAATGTTGAAATGTAAAAAATGACTTAATTTTTTAAAAATAGTTCGATAAACATCCTTTTTAACTACTAGGGAGAGATTGTAGAGTCATTAAACTAATAAAATAATTCCATGAGTTCTTTCCAAAAAATTTTTTATTAATAAATGCACACATATACGTGCTCCTAGAAACAATTATTTGAAATCACAACTCAATACAAGCAGAAATTTAAACATATACACAACCTAGATAGAGTTAAAAAAATAAAACAATTAGTCACTAATGCCTTTAAAGTTTCAAAAAATAGGATTTATATGATAATATCGTATAGTTTTAGTAGAAAAAAATTCTTCCTCCAATATATCAGAAAGTTCTCCATCTAACCCTTCATCCCACTTCAGGAAAGTGCAATTATGTAGGACAATTGTCCAGTTCTGCTGCCTTTGGACATAGAATATTTTATTTATTCAAAAAGTCAAGACAGTGTCCTGAGGGCCATCTTAAAACAAAACAAAACAAAACTTTAGACTACTTTTTGATTCTACTATAGCAGATGGGTTTTCTGTTTTGTGCCAAGGAACTATCTTCAGAGCACAATTTTTAAGGAAGAAAACATTTTCAAGTACAATCTATGTTCAGATAACTTCACAGATCATTTTGTGCATAAATTATGCACAAAATTGCATTTGACTTTCTTCAAAATGTCATTTTTATTTTATTTTGCTGGTGGGGGCTGGCAAACCAGAAATGTTCAGGGTTTATTCCTGGCTCTGTACTTTGAGATCATTCCTGGCAGTGCTCAGAGAACTATATGAATGACTAGGGGTGAACTCTGGTCAATTGGTCATGAGCAGGGAAAACACCCTACCTACTATACTAATATTCTGGCCATCAATGTCAATATTTTAAGGACTATATCCCCATGACTCTCCACTTTTCCATAAACCTCAGCACATAAGTCACTCAGAGTACAGCACAGCAAGCTCTCAATTTCTCTACTCAAACATTGCAGCAAAACATTTGTGTATGTCTGATGACAACATTTATTTTCTGATGCATAAAAAAAAGTTAGAGCTAACATCTGTGAGTAAGCTGCAGAACATTTCTTTTTAATGTTGTAGGAAGACAATTTTAGAAATTCAGTTACTTCTAAAGCATGATAATTTATTTTTAAATACCAATTTGAATAACATTTAATGATTGTTGCCCTATTTTACACCTACTCTTAACAGCAAAAGAGTTAAAAAAAAAACATTTATTCTTATCTATACAAAATCCTATCAGTAAACCTTGTGAAATGCTCATTAAAAGTCTTTCCTGTTTAGAAATAACAGTGCATTAATAGGAATGCAATTAAGTACTTATTGCTTTTGTAATTTAAAGGAAGTTAACCAGATGGTATAAAATCCTCCAAAAGAGGTTTTAAACAAACAATAGAGATTTAATTAATATGCACCAGTTAACTCATTAAATATATAGCAACTAGATCATTACACTTAAGGTAAATACTTATTTGAGATCAACTGTATATTCTTTGTTTTACATTTATCTTCATTTAGCTTTGCTGGCCATGAAACAAAAACTGGTCTGCTAAAGCTATAACATTTCAACTATTAATATCTTTATATCATACCTCTCATCTTTGTTTCTCCAAAGCCAGAATGAAAATCTTGACTTTATTTTCACACACCCACAAATTTGCAGATAATTATTACATATATTACATGATTACATATAATTACATAATAGTAGCTTCAAATAAACTAAGTTTAACTTTGTAGACTTAATTGGATACCAAAATCATCCTTAGTATCAGATTGTAATCCTTTCTTCATCTGCTATGAGTACTATAAAATGCATCACACAATAATTATTCAACTTGGTACATGATTATGCCTTTGTGTTGCTTATCACAAAATTGAGTAGTAACTTTTTAATGTTGGTGAGAAAATTGCTTCTCCAAAACTAATAGTTGGCCCAAAGGGACTCATAAATGATATTACAATTGTTTCTTTGGACTGATTCAGCTATGGTGCAGACCACCTGATTCCTGAGCATCTAATGAGGTAATGATGTAGATAACTTGGATTCAAAGCAATCTAGGGAGGCATGACCTAGAGAACCAAAAAATTATTGCTTAACCTATATAAGCTACCTGAGAAAATGATTGGGAGATTTAGTGCTGATGTTTTCTATGTGCTACTTCAATCATATGTTTTAGCTTCCCACCAGTCTCCACCAGGAAGTTGTTTTTTTTTTTTTTTTTTTTTTTTTTTGGTTTTTGGGCCACACCCTGTGACGCTCAGGGGTTACTCCTGGCTATGCGCTCAGAAGTTGCTCCTGGCTTGGGGGACCATATGGGACACCGGGGGATCGAACCGTGGTCCGTCCTAGGCTAGCGCTGGCAAGGCAGGCACCTTACCTCCAGCGCCACCGCCCGGCCCATTGGGAAGTTGTTGAATGGTGTTTGATTTCCATTTGATCTATACAACATGAGAATAGCTCCCTACCACATGATTTTTAGGGATCTGGGACAGAGACTTGAGCAAGGAAGTGCTTTAGCTAAAATAATAAAACACAGTAGAAACCTTTGTTGAGATTCTCCAAGATTCCAGGTGTCACCCCCTCCCAGGGCAAAATGCTAATAATACCTGTTGGTCAGACCAGCCCACTTCTGAGAGGGGTCTATGGAAGGTGATAAAAGGGTTGGCTCGGGGGCAGAAGGGTGATAGATGAGAATTCAGCAAGAACCAAAGGAGAAGCAGTATGGGGATATGAGAGTTGGATGCTGAGAGGCTGGTTAGTTTAAAAGCCACACATGGTGGCTAGGATCTTTAATAAAAACATGTCTCCTGAAACTTCATGACTGCTGTGGGTCATTTCCTCTCTGCTACCCTGAACTCACAGACCCACTGGCTGGAAGGAGATGTAGGTACCTGGGCTGGCCAAGAAAGGCCTCAGCACCCATCCACCATCATCCAGTGACATCCAGGACTCTTTTATTTTTTTTTTTTACTTTTTTTTAAAATTTATTTAAACACCTTAATTACATACATGATTGTGTTTGGGTTTCAGTCATGTAAAGAACACCACCCATCACCAGTGCAACATTCCCATCACCAATGTCCCAAGTCTCCCTCCTCCCCACCCGACCCCCGCCTGTACTCTAGACAGGCTCTCCATTTTCCTCGTACATTCTCGTTATTAGGACAGTTCAAAATGTAGTTATTTCCCTAACTAAACTCATCACTCTTTGTGGTGAGCTTCCTGAGGTGGGCTGGAACTTCCAGCTCTTTTCTCTTTTGTGTCTGAAAATTATTATTACAAGGGTGTCTTTCATTTTTCTTAAAACCCATAGATGAGTGAGACCATTCTGCGTTTTTCTCTCTCTCTCTGACTTATTTCACTCAGCATAATAGATTCTGTGTACATCCATGTATAGGAAAATTTCATGACTTCATCTCTCCTGACAGCTGCATAATATTCCATTGTGTATATGTACCACAGTTTCTTTAGCCATTCGTCTGTTGAAGGGCATCTTGGTTGTTTCCAGAGTCTTGCTATGGTAAATAGTGCTGCAATGAATATAGGTGTAAGGAAGGGGTTTTTGTATTGTATTTTTGTGTTTTTAGGGTATATTCCTAGGAGTGGTATAGCTGGATCGTATGGGAGCTCGATTTCCAGTTTTTGGAGGAATCTCCATAGCGCTTTCCAGAAAGGTTGAACTAGACGGCATTCCCACCAGCAGTGGATAAGAGTTCTTTTCTCTCCACATCCCTGCCAACACATTTTATTCTCATTCTTTGTGATGTATGCCATTCTCTGGGGTGTGAGGTGGTATCTCATCGTTGTTTTGATTTGCATCTCCCTAATGATTAGTGATGTGGAACATTTTTTCATGTGTCTTTTGGCCATGTGTATTTCTTCTTTGTCAAAGTGTCTGTTCATTTCTTCTCCCCATTTATTTGGTGTTTTTTTTTTTTTTGGCCACACCCGGCATTGCTCAGGGGTTACTCCTGGCTGTCTGCTCAGAAATAGCTCCTGGCAGGCACGGGGGACCATATGGGACACCGGGATTCGAACCAACCACCTTTGGTCCTGGATCGGCTGCTTGCAAGGCAAACACCGCTGTGCTATCTCTCCGGGCCCTCTTCTCCCCATTTATTGATGGGGTTAGATGTTTTTTTCTTGTAAAGTTCTGTCAGTGCCTTGTATATTTTGGAGATTAGCCCCTTATCTGATGGGTATTGGGTGAATAGTTTCTCCCACTCAGTGGGTGGCTCTTGTATCCTGGGCACTATTTCCTTTGAGGTGCAGAAGCTTCTCAGCTTAATATATTCCCATCTGTTAATCTCTGCTTTCACTTGCTTGGAGAGTGCAGTTTCCTCCTCGAAGATGCCTGTAATGTCCTGGAGTGTTTTGCCTATGTGCTGTTCTATATATCTTATGGTTTTGGGGCTGATATCGAGGTCTTTAATCCATTTGGATTTTACCTTCGTACATGATGTTAGCTGGGGGTCTAAGTTCAATTTTTTGCAAGTGGCTATCCAATTGTGCCAACACCACTTGTTGAAGAGGCTTTCCCTGCTCCATTTAGGATTTCCTGCTCCTTTATAAAAATTAGGTGATTGTATGTCTGGGGAACATTTTCTGAGTATTCAAGCCTATTCCACTGATCTGAGGACCTGTCCTTATTCCAATACCATGCGACATCCAGGACTCTTATTAACTTATTATTACTACACTGGGTTTATCAAATTTTCCATAGAGAATGTGAAAAGATGGAAAATAGTGAATTGGGGCTGGAGAGATAGCAGGAAGGTAAGGTGTTTGCCTTGCATTCAGAAGGATGGTGTTTTGAATCCCAGCATCCCATATCGTCCCCTGAGCCTGCCAGGAGCGATTTCTGAGCATAGAGCCAGTAGTGACCCCTGAGTGCACCAGGTGTGACCCAAAATACAAAACAAAAACGAAAAAGAAAAGAAAAGAAAAAATAGTTTTACTTAGAGGAATATGGGGGAATATGCATGCAGGAAGAGATCTGAATTCAGTTCCTAACCACCACATGATACCCAAGAACTTCCCAAGTAATTCCTGAGCACAAAATAGTGGCTCCCCCTAGGACCACTGTGTGTGACCTGCAAACAAAAGACACTCGAAAAATTAAGATCTAGCATTTGGATAAAACTCCCCTAAAGCTTGTGTATGTTGATTTGAATTAAAGTATCTATCTGTCATGGCCTCCATGTTTTTAATATAACTATCTGACTATCATCAACTCATCACCAATCAAAATTACCATTCACTGCCACTTTCCAAACATCTGAACCCTATATCTTATGACCTTTTTATTGTCAATGCTATTTTCTCTGCTCATTCTCTTTTATCACCTCTGCTCATTTATCTTTCCTACTTGCCCGGATTAAATTTTATGAGCCAATAGTTCTTTTATACTTAATTATCTATTAATCATTATGCATTCACTCATGTCTCCCTCATTTTCAGACAATTTTGGCAAAAGTCCACATAAGAGTAAGTACACATGACCTTAATTGGATTTCCATGGCCATCTTCAGCCATCTACATTTTATTAAAACTATTTAGAGTCAAGTTAAAGAACAATGCTCTTCAACGTTTTCTTAGTGGCATAAAATGGCAAACTTTCACAATGATAATTTATTAGTATAATTTAGGTCACCCTATATAACATTAAATTGTTGTTAGAGATTAAAAGAAAGTTCAAGAATTCTTTAAATGCACCTATTGTTCAGAAGTGTTCAGAGAAATAGAAACCCTCTATGCTTCTCTGATTCACAAATAGAAAATAAAAGTGATGTGGGAATGATACAGCAAGAAATTTTATAATGCAGTAAAGTCTCACAAATAAGCATTGCCACTGCATACAAAGGTATTATCTGGAATCTAGGGACATTGAACACATTAGAATACCTACCTGACTTGCCAAGTTTATAGGCACTATATAAATCGCAATAAATATGGCTATGAGATTTAGGTAAAATCTTTAGTGATGGCTTGTATTCCTGCAATAACTGTTGACTGAATCACCACAATGCCTTTAAAGCTTTCATATATTCTTTCTGCAGTTGAGAGGTTTAACCAAACTTACACCTAGGACAGTTCTCTGGTATTTGGGTAATGCACTACTGAAATCTAAGACACAGGGACAGCAGATAATACTTAGGACAAATGTATTTCAATGATAATGAAAATACCAATGCTCTATTTTGACTTTTAGTATATAATGTTAATAGGGTCTAAAACTTTATTCTTCTTATAAAAAATAAGTACTACCACACTTATCACAATCCATTAAAGACTATTGAAATGTAAAAATATTTTGAAAAAGAATAATTTTTTTTTTTTGGTTTTTTGGTCACACCCGACAGCCCTCAGTGGTTACTCCTGGCTCCAGGCTCAGAAATAGCTCCTGGCAGGCTCAGGGGACCATATGGGATGCCGAGATTCGAACCAATGACCTTCTGCATGAAAGGCAAACACCTTACCTCCATGCTATCTCTCTGGCCCAAGAATAATTTTCTATATATGAAAATTAATCTTAAGAAACCAGTTCTAAAACATTTTACTAATTTTAATTTAAGAAACTTATAACTTTTAATTTAAGAAATGTTAATGTTTATGCCTCTAAAAGAGAAAGCTGTCTTTTAAACACTATTTAGGTAGTTTACAAAATTGTTTATAATACAGTTTATTATGGCCTTCAATATTTTAACAGCAATACTATCACCAGTGTGACCTGCCATCATTGTTTCTATTCCATCCCCACCAAAAAATACCCCATTTGCAGACATTATTTTCTATTGTTTATTACAATGAAATGGCTAAAGAAATTATCAAAAAATACTTCAGTAAAAGAATATTTGTTAGAAATGTTATATCGCACCATGGAGTCATCAAAGGCATTGTTTGTGAGTTTAGAAAATTGTTTGTTGGTAGATGAGCCTTTTGAGCTATTGTTTTTGTTTATTGAACTTGTTGAGCTCTGTGCTACTTCCCCATCTAATCTGGTGCTCTCTTTCTGGGTTGTCTGTATTGTGGAGTCTGGAGATGTCACATGTCTGCTTATGTGGTCTCACATTGTAAGAACTCCAGGATCTGTAGAACTGAGTTTCAGTGACTTGGCTTATCCTGAATCTCTCCCATGATTAATTGTGAAGCTGTGAAGCTGTATCATTTGTTTACATAGCAGCAACTGTCTGGAGAGATCTTTCAAATCTATCTTGGCTTTTAAGACTTCATCCTGTGGCCGGGCGGTGGCGCTAAAGGTAAGGTGCCCACCTTGCCTGCGCTAGCCTTGGACGGACCGCGGTTCGATCCCCCGGTGTCCCATATGGTCCCCCAAGCCAGGAGCAACTTCTGAGCACATAGCCAGGAGTAATCCCTGAAGACTTCATCCTATTTTTCAAAAGTTTTATCTCAGAAAAAATATCAATGTTATAAGTAATTTACATTGTAGGTAATGATATTTTAATACTTTGTAAATGACACTTGCAATTCTATAAATATGGTTTAAATAATTTAGAAAGAAATGTAATACTCCTTATACATTTAAAGTACAAAAACAAATTTGTTAAAATTTATTTGTGGGAAATTAGAGACCACAACTGTTTGTACTCAGGCTTTATGCTAAAGATCACCTCAGGAAGTACTCAAGGGACCAAATATAGTGACAGAGATCAAACTTGAGGTTGACTGTGTGAAAGGCAAGTGCCTTGTACACTACACCGTTTCTATGGCCCTTAAAATAAAAATTTTAATTAGAAACATTTAAGCATGTTAAAATATTTTCATATTATAGATTATTAGTGATTATATAATGTGATTGAAAATGAAAATTAAGTAAACAATAACTTTTCCAAGTTATTTTTCTGATATCTGAAAGCATAAAGTATTCTCGCAATAATGAACAAAATCATCAGCATCAATATTAGAATTATTTCAATTATATTTATTTTGCTGACTTTTAAGTTATATGGTTCAATTACAAAAATGTTTTTAAGTACTCTATACATTATAAACTCTAGGATAAAAAATAATTTAATAGTAAGACATAGTCATCATTAAAAGGCAGTAATAATGATTGCAGAAATATTTATGATGTGTTTTACAAATTAGTTTTGCTCTGAAAAATTAGTTTGACATATTATTTTGTATATCCCCAATGCATGTGAAATTCTGATGTTCTGTTGGTATTTCTGATACTTGAAAGCTATTAGACATGATACCTCTCTATATCTTTTGATAGAAGGGTTTAATCCATAAACATTTAGAGAAGTTATTGATATATAGGAATGTGTTGTCATTTTTTTCTGTGTGGTGTTATTTATTATTGCAGTTGGTCATTTTCATTTTATAGTTGCTATTTCGGTAATTATTGTAGGGTTTGTTTAGTTATTGTGAATGTCACCAGCTGTTGTTTGAAAATGTTTTTTCCTAACTCCCTTCAAATATAAATGATAACTTGCTAGATACTGAACTTTAAATTGAAAGTTTTTTTCTTTTAGTACTTTCAGTATATCAGTCCATTCTTTGTTATTTTGCTTGTATGGTTTCAAATTAGATAACCATTACTGTCCTTATATTAATTCCTTTTGTATTTGAGGTCTTTTTTCTCCCTTGATGCTTTAGGTATCCAGATTTCTCTTTGGTTCTACCCATTTTGATTATGGTGTCTTATTGTTGTTTTGTTTGAGTCTTTTGTTTAGTGCTATTTGGACCTTGATTCAGCACAGAAGTCTCTCCAGTATGGGAAAGTTCTGAGCTATTATTTTTTTTTCCACAAGTAGTTTTTTGTTTCATTTCTAAATATACTTTAGAGTGTGTGAAGTGTGTAAAATATAGCAATTTGTGCAGACAGATTAACATCCATATATACCTTGTGTCTACATAACCACTAGAGCCAGGAGTAAGATCTTTGTGGAATACACAGAAAGGATGGGTTCCCAGGTCCCAACAACACACCCAAATTGGGTAATCATTTTAATCTTAATATTCTAGCCTGAAAAAATAGCCATATATTTCACAAGAAAGGATAAATTACATCAAAAATTTTAAAATAAATTATGTCTAAAGAACTATTAGCATATAATCATGTATATTATATATTTACAATATATATTTTACTACATCTATGTATATAGTATACCAAAGGAAACTTGTGATATAATAAAATAATAAAATACACTCCAAAATTTAATATAATAAAGTTTCTCCTTAGTATTCATGTCTTCAAGCTATCTTAATCAACAAACATTGTGACAATTATTGTACTATCCATGTTCTGGAGGAATGAAGCTATATGCAATGCCGTATATTTGTGTTTTATCATGTTGTCTTTCATTTCACTCATTTTCTGTGTCCCACTGCCCCAATGTATCTATTTCAATGTTCTAAAAAGTCCAAATATGGCATATTTCTCAAGCCTGACTATAGGATTTACAAACACTCTTTCATCCATTTATGCTGTCAATCTTCTTTGTGTGTGTGGAGTTCACTCTTCTCTATGAGAACAATATGTTTTAGTACATCTAGAAGAAGACTGGATTTGAGGACTTACTGAAATGCTTGATTCACCCATTTACTCAGAACACTAATCAAAATGGAATAAGGAAATTATCTTTTGAAAAACATTGACTAATTTGACTGCTATGGTCTTTCCAGACATGATTTTGTTGCCAAGGCAACTAAATGAAAGAATTGCATCAGTTGAGCAATATCCCATTTTAGCGGTATGGTTTCTAACTTTAAAAAAAATAGTAAAGCAATAGAATTTTTTGAATAATACTCTCAGCCTCTTATTTTAAATGTTAGTTATTATTAGTTATTTTATTTTATTTAACAATTAGCAAACAGAAGTAAAAACAGATTCTAATGATAAGAATTTCTTTTAAACAAATGACTAGTACATTTTACCTCAGCTAAAAAAAATAGCACTGCCCTTCACCTTGTTCAAGTTATTTTAGTGTGTTTAAAACATGGATTTTCTATTATGTTAAGTAATTCCACTAAGCAGCAAGGAATTCATAAGAAATATTGATGATATTCTTAGAACTATGAAGAAAGCTACAGACATTCATGATAAGTATCTTATATAATATTGTATTCCAAAATTGATAAGAAACTAATGATTTTGTTAGCAAGAAGCAGGAAATCCTTGTCAAAAAGCACATGTTCTGCAAATCACACTTTTGGAAACAAATAATAGAGGCTTCTGGAGAATAGTAACTCCACCCTCTGGCACTAGTAGTCCTCTCACCATGAAAACCATTTAGTGCACCACAGAGGGAAGAAAGGTTAAAATTCTAGGATACTTGTTGCCAGAGAGGAAGTAGAATAAGCTGTGGAGGGAGAAAACTTGGCTTCCACGAATTCTGAGATAATCTTGAGGCCAAATACAGTTTTAGCTTCTAAGATAGTTCTATTCCTAGAGGGATCCATTTTTTAATTGAAATACTATTATATTAACTGCTATATAGATTTTAGGACTACATTTTTTTTTCACTTTAGTGACACACCAGATCCATCAAAATAGATATACTTACTATTGCATATAATTACCATAGTCTGCTATATCTTTATGTTGATTTACTTTTTTAAACATTATTCAATATTCAGTTAATTATATCTGCTCTAGTTTCAGTATTTATTTTTTTTAATTTTGAAGTTTGGCATTATTTCTCACTTGCTTAATAGTTTTCAATTCTCTTTATATTTAAAATTTTCAATAAATCAAGATGCCTATATATAGATGCCTATATATATATATATATATATATAACTTCACATAGTATTTATTTTCTTCTCTTGCATTTGATTATCTTTGTGTACTGGACATTCTCTTACAATTGGTTGCCTTAATAACTCTATATAATTTATATGTCTTTACTATGGGGGTATATTGAAAAATACCACCATATCTATAATACTTTTCCATTTTCTTGGAAAAAATTTTTCTTGGAGGAGCTCAGTTCAAAAGGGCTAGATAGCATTATTATATCATTAGTTTAAAATGACATCTCTTTTGAGTTATAATATTTTTGTACTCAAGACTATACATTCTAAAGAAATACTTAATCACACTAGAAGTTAACAGTCATTATTTTTATAGAAGTTTCAAATTATTGAGTTGTAGGTAAATCATATTTACTCTTAAGAAAAGGCAGAAAAGTCTAAAAGATAAAACATTCGGAATTACTTTGCATCAAACATTCTCATACTATTTCGAGGAGCCATCTTAATTGTACTGTTTATCCCCACAGAGTAGGTAAATGTTTGTTTTCTGTTAATTAAGAAGTCATTTAAACATCTGCCTTTTTTTAATGGACTGCCTTTAAAGAATAAAATGTGTTTTTCTCATGAGAGCACTTTATGTTCCCAAGTGGCAATTTTAAAATAAAGTGTCTTTTTTTTTTTCAGCTGCAAAGTCTAATGTGCAAAGGTTTTTACCATCTGTTCCATGTAGCTATACTTGTGAGCTTTTTGTTTGATTAGAAGCAACACATGCTTGGAAAATTTGTCTTTGCTCTAAAAAAAATACACACAAGTAGTGTGTTGTTTGATTGTTATGATTACTTTTCTAAATTTTATTTTAGATTCATTCAGGATTAGTTTCCATTAAGTTTAATTTTATGTCATAGAAAATTTAGTTTTACAAGCCAAAAGAATCCCTCATTTCAATACAGGTAAATAATTCAGTAATAAAGACTTTATCTATCTAAAATGATATCTGCGTACAAAATACTGCCTTTGGAAATTTATGATTACCAACAAAGGAAATCACATTACTTTTATTTTATTGTGCTTAGACTTAAACCTCAGGTCTCACACATGTGAGGTTTGTACTCTACCACTGAGTAAATCTTAGCCCTAAGCCATATCTATTGAAATATTAACCAAATGACTTTGTCTAAAAATAATTTTTTTTAAAATTCATTTTTTTTGTGCTCGCTTCGGCAGCACATATACTAAAATTGGAACGATACAGAGAAGATTAGCATGGCCCCTGCGCAAGGATGACACGCAAATTCGTGAAGCGTTCCATATTTAAAAAAATTCATTTTTAAATAACAGTTACTTTACATAACTGGAGAGAATGTTTTTTAAAATCTAGAAAATACAGGCTGTTGGGGGAATTTGTTATTGGTTCATTAAACATTAAACAAATGTTTAATCAAAACATTTCTAATATCAGGATTCAATATCTACTTTGGGATAATATTCTAAAATCAATATTAAATCTAGAATCACTTAAGGTGTCTTGATTCTCATGAAAAATAGAGGTTTTTCAAGAACTCCGTATCTGTATTGAGATTTTAACCATCTTTGCAAAATAGGCACTAAAACATTGGTTTCCACATTCAAAGATATTGAGTATAAATCAACTTTCATTCCCAAGAGTTGTAGAGTTGTGTGGTATTCTTTTTTTTTTGGTCAGGACCAGGTTAATCATCTTAATCGACCTAAAATTTCAGAAAAAAATAAAACTATTTTCAAAGCAGTAATCATAATAAGAGTCCTTGGAATGAGATGAATTTTGTATTAATCTTTATTTTGTATGATGCTGTCATAAAGTTGCTCCTAGGATTCTTGATTTTTATCTGTTTCTTTTGCTGATTTTTGAGCCACCATGGATGTGCTCAGGGGTTACTCCTGGCTCTGCTCTCAGAAATTGCTCTTGGTAGGTGCAGGGGACTGGGTATCAACAGCTGCGTGCAAAGCAAACCCCTTCCCCTATGTGTTATCATTTCAGCCCCAAACTTGGAAATATTTTAACTTTTTATTGGGAAACACATTGCTTAAGTATTTCTGTGAATATGACATGTACAGAACAAAAGCACAAATATTTAAAATGATGACAAGGTAATATGAGGTATTTTGGTAGTCTAATCTTGAAAATGTTCATAGAAACAATGACAATATGTATACATACAGACACAGTCTGTATGAAAAATATACAATTAATTAGAAAAGTCAATTTCAGGGTATAAATTGGATTTTAAAAGAAAGAGTATATTAATGGAGATTTTGAATGCTTTTCAAAATGGACTCAAGCTTAGAAAAATTTATCTGATATTAAAAGAGAAAAGGAAATCAGCAACTAAATAAATGACCACCCCAAAAAAATTAATACAGAGAAAAATATATTTATAAATTCATTATATTTGCAAAATTATGTCATTTTAAATGATATAATTTATATTTAAAATATATAATTGTTTAATATGCAGTTATAGGAGTTAAATATCTGGTTATTATAAAAAATTACATCCATTTTAAATATGGAAGATAAGATAGAAATGTATATGGGAGAACCACCTAAATACTAGTTTATGGATCATAATTTTTACTTTTAGGTAAAATCTCTCATTTGTTTTTTTTTTTTATTTAAACACCTTGATTACATACATGTTTGTGCTTGGGTTTCAGTCATGTAAAGAACACCACCCATCACCAGTACAACATTCCCATCACCAATGTCCCAAGTCTCCCTCCTCCCCACCCGAATCTCTCATTTTTATTAGAAATACAGTGGTAGTATTATAAAGAATAATTATAGTTGAAATAAGTATAGTGATAGTTTTATGAAATTTATCAAGTACATTGTATTTTATATTGCCTAGCTCATAAATTAGCAAAATGAATATTACAATTGACATTTAAACTCCTTAACTGACATATCTCTGTATACAGAATATCTTCGCTATGGCTTTCTTGGATCTTTTTTGGTAAACACTGCTATTTGAGGTGTAATTTTCAGGGCAGAAAATTCACCCATGGTAATTATATAATTTAAAAATACTTAGCACACGTATAGTAATTTGAAGTTGCAACTATTGTCCAATGTTTAAGCTTTCCTTTAATATTCTAGTGATCTCCCCATCCAATTGGTAATCTATTTCAGTTCTCATTTTTAAGCCAAGAGAATTGCTGTTTTATTGTCTACAGCTAATTATATCTGTTCTGGACATTATATGTAAGTAGGATTGTAAAACATGTTTTCTTAGTGCCTGAATTCTCTTGATCAAATTTGAGGTAATCCACATTTCTGCACATTTTAATAATAAATTTACTTTTATTGCAGAATAACAATATTGCTTTGTATAGATTGCCCAATTCTGTAACTGGTTCACTAGTCAATAAATATAGGATTGGTTCCAGTATTAAGATTTTGTAAATAATACTGCTATGAATATCTATAAATAAATATTTTTATTAACATGTTTCTTTAATCAATATACATGCTCAAAAATAAATCATATAGTGCATATTTTGGTTTTTAAGACATTAAAATCTATCTCACAAAATGACAATTTTTTGCACATACATATTTATATATACCTTGTCTTATTTTACTGACCAGAACCTCCAACATTAAATCGAAATGTAGCTAACAGATTTGTAGCCTTTGCTTAATCTTTGAAAAATAAGAAAGGTATTTAATCATCTTATATCACAATACTAAATAAGTGCTATTTATCAGATTAAAAAAACTCTTTTTTCTTGTTCTTGTGTGTTGTTGTGTTTCTCTTCCTTTTTCCCTTTCTTCTCTCAAATTAATATGTATAGCCTCTAGAAGGATTCCGCCTATTTTTTTGCTTGTTTAACTTTTGACCCCATTTTATTTTTTCTCTTTTTTCTTTTCTTCAAACAGAACCACATAACCTGAACAATCTTGTTCCGCCTCTCAAATAGAGGGGGAAATAATGGAGGGTACCAAGACCAAACAGTTGTATGATCACTAAGTAGTAATAAAAATGATCGGACTTAAACACCAAATCCAAAGCCAACGACAACAAAATCGAAACCCAATCTACAACAAGCTAGACACAGAAGGGACACAGAAGCCTGGGGGGTAAGGGAGAGGGATATGGGATTCATGCTGGGAAAGGGGGTGGAGGGAGAACAACTTTGATGGTAGGAATTTCCCTGATTCAATGTCAATATGCACCCAAAAGATTACTGTGAAAGATTTGTAATCCTCTTTGGTCAAAATAAAAATTATTATTAAAAAAAAAAGTCTTGTTCCTACTTACCAGTTGTGTTTGATTTAGCACTGTGGGTCATAATTTAGAAAGTGGTTAACAGTAGAGTTTTGAGTATCATGTATACAATATTCAACCTCCAAATTCTCCACAAGCGTCAGTTCAAAGTCCCTCAATCAATCCCCCCTAGATTTCCTCCTACTTTTGGTAGACTCATTTTTAGGTTCTAATATCATGGTTTGTTTTCTGTGCTAATAGCCATGTCAGCTTTAATAGTTTTGATGTATACATACTTCACTTCTATACCACCAACTTAACACCTGTCCCAATAACCACTGTCCTAACCACTGGTCTCTTCTAGAGCCTTCCATTTCTCTCCTACCATCACATTCTTTCTCATTTTTGAAATTTAGCACCAAGGTTTAGCTCACCTTTGATACCTTCCATTTCCTTGTCTTTTATTCTGTTTATCACAAATAAATAAGAACATCCAGTATTGTCTTTCTCCCTCTTACTTTACATTACATGAAAATTGTTTTTATGGGTATTCGATTTGCCACATACTTTTTTGTGGCTTTAGTTACAATATAGTTTTTTCTTTGCTTTATTTGATTAACATGGTATATTAACTTAGCTGGGTTTTACACATTAAAACAAAGTTAATGCCTGAACTAAATCAATTTTGGTAGTGATGGATCATTTCTTTTAATATTTTTATATTGATCACAGGGCTAAGATATTGACCCTAATGTAGAGATATTTATCCCTCTTAAACACTTACTTAGACTGTTTCTGAACTTCTTTTAAACTCCTATACTTGTAAAATCATCTTTGCTCCTGGATTTTTCTGGGGGGGGTTGATTAATTTTTATTTTAGTGAAAAAATTAATTTATTGAAAGAAATTTAAATTTAAAGAAATATGAGGGGAAATAAACAGAGAGAGAAAGACTGAGAGAGAATATTAAGGTCTGAGCTGGCTTTTGTCCCCAAAGAAACAGAACACACAGCGATGCAAGTCACACGCTGAGATTTATTGATCCAGCATGCTGGGGTCCTTTGTCTCCTGTTTGATGGGTTTCAATGAGAGACCCCGAATGGCAAGGGTTCAAGCTTTTTATACTTTCCACTAACATACTTAGTCACTGAGGAATTTTCCACAGCTATGGATTCACACTCTAGTGGTGTAGAAAGAGAAATTCCAGGACCACCCCCCCCATAAACACATTGAGGCTTTTAGGCACACTCACCCCCATCGTGGTGATGAAGATAGTTTTCTCCATCTCTCTTTTCTGGGGGAGAGGGGGCTAAGTGGCTGTGGTCTTAGTTAGAGGTCCCTGACCCTTAAGCAAGCAGAATACAAAAGTCAAAGCAATGTTATTTTGAATATTATTCCTAGAAAAGGCATACTAAATTCTAACATCAAAATTTGGGTTTATAGTTAATTCCAAATCTTAGATTCTGCCACTCTACCACCCTCCTTCATATGGTAGTTTTACCTTGTCACACAAGCAGGATACCAGGGCTCATTCTGATGGACTTCTGCCTCTGGGCAGTTGATCTTCAAAACCAAGTAGTACCTAGTTCCAGGCTGGGTCTAGAGTAGGTGGCAGCTCCAATGTAACATCAGGCAGACAGCTGGGTGGGCTTCAGCCCTGGATCCAGGATGGTGGGGGAGTCATCTGGCAATCTATTTGCCTCCTGTCAGCTGTTGTTAAGTCTTATATGGAGGTAATGCCTGGTGTTTACCTCTGGGGTCTGGTTTTTGAAATTGGCTGCTCCTCGGTCCAAACTTTCTATTTTCACAGCAATATTAGTTTTATAGTTAATATCTAAACCAAAATTTGAATTCTAATTTAGCACTTAATGAGAGAAGGGTGGAGAGAAACCCTTCACCAGTGCAACATTCCCATGACCAATATCCCAAGTGTCCTTCCTCCCCATTCCACACTGGCCTGTACTCTAGAAAGGCTTTCTACTTCCCTCATTTAGTCACATTTTGTTATGACAGTACTCAGTGTAATTATTTCTGTGACTGCACTAAACGACCCATGTGGTGAGCTTCATGTCAGGAGCTGGGCCCTCCAGTCCTCCTCTATTTTGTCTCTGAGAATCATTACACAAACATTTTTCATTTTTTCTCAAAACCCATAGATGAGGGAGACCATTTTGTGTTTATCTCTCTCCCTCTGCTTATTTCACTCAGCAAATAGATTCCATATACATCCATGCATAGGAAAATTTCATGACTTCATCTCTTCTGACGGCTGCATAATATTCCATTGTATATATGTACCATAGTTTCTTTAGCCATTTTTCTATTGAGGGGCATCTAGGCTGTTTCCAGAGTCTGGCTATTGTAAACAATGCTGCAATGAATATAGGTGTGAGAAAGGAATTTTTATATTGTATTTTGTATTCCTAGGATATATCCCTAGGAGTAGTATAGCTGGATCGTATGGGAGCTCAACTCCCAACTTTTGGAGAAATCTCCATATCACTTTACACAAAATTTGGACTAAACGGCATTCCCACTAGCAGTGAATAAGAGTTCCTTTCTCTCCACATCCCCACCAGCACTGTTTGTTCTCATTCTTTCTGATGTGTGCCAATCTCTGTGGCATGAGATGGTACCTCATAGTTGTTTTGATTTGCATCTCCCTAATGATTAGTGATGTGGAACATCACTAAAAAAATAGAGAGAGATAAAGAGACAGACAGAGACAGACATAAGAGAGACAGAGAGAGAGAGATGAGTTCAAAAGAAACAATCTCCCCAGAGAAATGAAAAGCAAAGAATGGTTTTCAGAAGTGAATTTAAAATTTCTCCAAATTATCTTGGCATGGAGTTCCTGCATACAAAAAAGTCAGTCAGGATGTTATTAAGGAATAGCCTAGAACCCTTGCTTGTCCTTTCGTATTCTTAGAAGGACCCTCAGTTTTCTGAGCTTGCTCATCTCTGGCTTTGTTTCTGCAGCTGGGAAGTTATCTCAGTTTCTCCAGCTCCAAAGCTGTCAATATTTGCATCTCAACGTGATGTATTCTTCATGCCTTTTTGGCTACCTTCAGGCTGGGTTGTTTCTTTTGAAGTTTTTTTTTTTTTTTTTTATTGGCAAAAATCTCATTACTAGGATGTCGCTGTCTATAGGCTTGCAACATTTTCCCTTTAGCTGTTACATGTTTTAAGTTGCCTTTCTTACAAGTCTGGGCTGTCTTTCTCAAAAACTTGAGAAATTTGTAAGAAGAGTGGAAGTAAGTGTCTAATATAGGATCCTTGTGGGTTGATAAGAAGCAAACTTAGGCATAATTTTTCTCTAACTGTAAACTAATTCGTAGCTTTCTCTGTAGGCTAATTGATTTACCCTAAAGTCAATTTTTTCTTTCTATGTCTCCTATTGGATCTGTCCCCTGGTCTTCCTTTGCTATAAACTTTTTTATCATACATAATACAGTTTTATTTATGCTTAATTTTTTTTCTTTATTTAAACATCTTGAATACAAATATGATTGTGATTAGGTTTCAGTCATGTAAAGTAAACCCCCTTCACCAGTGCAACACTCCCACCACCAATGTCCCAAATCTCCCTCCATCCCACCCCACCGCCACCTGTACTCTAGACAGGCTTTCCAGTTCCCTCATTCATTCACATGATTATGGTAGTTCTCAGCATAGTTATTTCTATAACTGCACTCACCACTCTTTGTGGTGAGCTTCATGAAGTGAGCTGGTAGTTCCAGCCCTTCTCTCATTGTTTCTGAAGATTGTTGCAAAAATGACTTATTTTTCTTAAAACCCATAGATAAGTCTCTCTCTCTCCCTCTGACTTATTTCACTCAGCATGATAGATTCCATGTACATCCATGCATAGGAAAATTTCATGACTTCATCTTTCCTGACGGCTGCATAATATTCCATTGTGTATATATACCACAGTTTCTTTAGCCAGTTTCTTTTGCCTTCTGTTGAAGGGCAAATAGGATCCAATGCATCATCTGCTATAAACTTTTTGTGTGAAACACGTTTAGTGAAACATTTTCATTTCATTGGTTATTTTCTACTATATTTTTGTATTTATACTCCAGACCTTCTAGGCATTAATTAAAACAACCTACTTCAGATAAATTTCCAGGTTAATTCTGAATTTGTAAGTATCTTAAGAACCATTGCTCCACTGCAATATTTTTCCTCTTCCTTTTCCATATTATTACTTGTTTCTATCTTACACTTCCATGGATTTAGCCTATAGCCATGTCATTTAGCATTCTTTCAGGTTTTGCAGTTCTGACCATCTTATTTTTCCCAGTATTTTTGAAATACAGATTTTTCTAGGTACAGACTGTTGTCAACAGAAATTTCCTGCCGTCCCTCTGTTCTCTGGTCTCCACTGTGGTTAGAATGTTCAGCCTTTGCTTGTGTTGTTTCTTGTGAAGTTATATGTTGTTTTTTCTCTATCATCTTTCACAGTTTCTCCTTGGTTTGAAGTTCAACCCTTTGACAGTGATGGCTGAAGGTGTAGATTTCTACTATTTGGAGCTGCGTATTTGTTGAATAAGATTTGATAAGTGGAAATTTCCACAATTATTTCAACTATTTTCCCAAATAAGTGTTCTCTTTGCTTTATTTTATTTTTAAGGACACACCCCCCACATTTTTTGTATACTGAAATGCTTGTGTGATCTTATGGTTCTCTGAGCATTCATTTTCTTTCTCTAGATTCCCTCCTCCTTCTTCAGAAGGATACACATTTATTGATCTAAGTTCAACTTCACTCACTGCTTACTCCTGATAGTTTAAAGCTGTTAAGTGTAAAGGTAGTAAGTCTTTCACATTGAGTCAAATTGAATTTGATCATATTGGTTTTTTTTTTTACTAAAATTGTTGCTAATATCACCATTAACTCTAAATTTCTGAAGTTGGCAAAACTCAAATTTAGTTTGATTTTATTCCTGGTGTCTCTAATGTTCAGTTGTTCCATGACAACCTGATTCTCCATAGATTATTTTTAACTTTCTAGTGTCACTAATCTCTCTATATGACAAATGCTTGAATTTGTGTCAAGATTCACAACCAAGTAGCATGATAACCTGAATACTACTAGAAGTGACCCTTGTACACAGTCAGTAACAACCCTTGTGCACCACCTGAGTATTCCCCTAGTAAAAGAGGGATACAAAGAGAGAAAGAGGAAAGAAAAAGGAAGAAAGAGAAGCAGAGAGAATGAACTGTTTGCTATATATAAGTTATGCCTGGCTATTTAAAGGATGTTAAAAATTCTCGCACCTTCGACTTGAATTAGGGTCACTACTGTGTGATGTATTCCACCTTGACTTTGTTTTCCAAGTTTCTTGAGCAATCATATGCCTCCCTTTTATATTCCTGATCTATGTTTAAAAACAACCTGCCTTGTACCCTGGTGCATCAACTTTTTTACACAGGATATTTACTATATATAATAAAATTTAAAATGTTTTGGGTTTATAAAGAAACATTGCAAATAATTACACTTGATAGACATAGTGTAAATACTAAGTGTGAATAATTTGATAGACATACAGTATAAATATTAAGGCTTCACACTTCAGTTTACCATTTATTTGTTAGTTTTTAAAAAAAGTGTCATACTTTTAATTAGCTCTTTTCTTCCCTAATTCTCTTGACAAGTAGAATATCATCAACCTAATATAGGAAGTTACTCATCCACCCGAAAATTTAATGAACTGACCAAGGACACAGACTGAGACTGACAAAATTTAGTGTCCGGAGAAGCTGTGTTTGAAATTGCCCTACCAAATCGAGCATAACATGCTTGATTTTAGAATTTGGGGTCATATTAAAGAGTGTATTGCTCAGCAGTAAATTTAGCCAATGGAAAAGGGTAATATTAATAAGTCATTAAGATAGCTCAACTTTATTAAACTGACCAGGCAAGAGTACTGTTATGAATTTTTTATTGTAAAAGGAAAGCCATTATCAAGATGCGACATAATGAAACAAAAAATAAATAGTTATCTTCCCACCATTTGATGGTCAAAGAAAGTATAATCTTAATGGCCAAATATGTGTAATAAAAATAAGTCATTTGAAAAAAGAATTTTTTTCTTATATTTTTAAGTATAGGAATCACTTTGAATACAAAAGGTATTTAATTATAATGTGAAGTAATCTTAAGAAGTAAAGAGAGTAAAACAAAGTCCTAAAAAAATATTAAGTACTTAGTACTTGTAAATTACCTAAGAACTAGATCATTTAAACCTGAGATATTTAAATTATTCAGTGATCTTTTTTATTATGATTATTTTATTTAAAAACATTCATTACAAAACTGTTAATGTTGAGTTTCTGTCATAGAATGTATACAAACCCTTCACCACTGTACTTTTTGCCATCATACCCTAGTTTCTCTTCCATTCATTCACATGCTCCTGCCTCTAGGCATACACTATACTACTTTCTCTCTCTCTCTCTCTCCTTCTCTCTCTCTCTCTCTCTCTCTCACTCTCTCTCTCTCTCTCTTCTTTGTGACATTGTGGTTTGCACTATTGTTATATGAAGAGGTACCGTGGCATGTCACTTTATCCACATTTCATCACCCAGTTTTTTATTCACAATATATGTATATACACACACACACACACACACACACACACACACATATATAATATATATATATATATATATATAGTTTTTATCCCTGGAAAGCTGGGATATACATTTTTTTCCAATGTACATATTGTACATGGAACAGCTCCAAGATATCTGGTGACTTTTATAATTCACATCTAATCAAATATCTTATAAAAACTAAAAAATACACCTTTTTTGGAAACTATTCAAAAAAACTAGAGTCACATATAGCAATGTTCAGATTTGAGCAAGAGTGACTCTGGCAGTGCTCAGGGAAACATGCATTGCAATGGATCTAATTGGGTCAGTTGCATGTACGATTAGTAACTTAATCCCTCCCATTTTCTGACCCTAATATGTTATTATTAAATATATTATATTTATCTTAAAATATATAACATGATACCATATATTAGGTTTTATAATAAGGGAGAATGACATGATATTATGATGTAATTATTTGTAATAAAAGTAAAATCACAAGAAATGTAATATTAATTCAAAGATACTTTCTGTTTGTTTTACTTATGTTGCTAAAGGAGAATGTATGGAAGAATAATTAGATCCTAATTTTAGTATTTTTTCTTTGTATAGATAATGATGCATCTTGCTTGCTATAGGGATCAGTAGTCACTATTACATTAACTTCAATAAATTTTGATGGATAATGAAAATGAATAATCTGGGAAATTTTTATAGAAACTAGAGAGCTACTGATACATAGTCAAGAACATCTTTGGGGGCAAAATTTGTACCCAGAATACATATAGTGTGTACCAAAATATGTTAATTTTTCTCTAATACTTACAAGTTGATTATAAGACTAGGAATCCATCAAGCAACAGAATAAGATGTGGAGATAACTAAAAGACATGGGTGTACACTTTGCATGTGGAAGCCCTCCCTTTGATCCCTGGCACTCATTGGTTCCCCAGAAACCAACAGGAACAGCCCTGAGCACACCTAAGTATGGAACCGCCTAACAAAATGCCACTAAAAGCATACAAAAATGATGCTTGTCAAATAGAAAAATAATTAAAAGTCATAAAGAGACATTATGTTCCTACCATCTAGATAGATATGAAACAATAATACCAATTATTAGTGATGACTTTTAAGAGTGGATATTTCACATGTCAGTGGTTGGTGTCTAAATAACTCAACTGTTTTGGAAAAGTCTTTGGTGATCTTGTCATTTTAGGTACATCCTTATCCTAATGACCTAACATTTCCCTCTGAGGGTCTAAACAAGCAGAGTAGGGGCATGCACATACATAGAAAATCAAATAATTTTGCATGTGGCAGGGGTGTTTTTGTTTGTTTGTTTTCAAAAATTGCTGTGACCCCCAACTTGCAGTAGCAATAGATAAAATGTTATAAAAAGGGAACTTCTAGTTATTAACAACCATAAACAATATTTATATACAACGAAAGCCGAAGCATATTGGACTAAGAAAAGCAAGATGTAAAAGAATAGGAGAGTTTTTCTGTCCTGACTTAATTGAGACGATGTCCAAGAACAGACAAAACTAAGGTTTCTTCAAGCCCCCTTTCTTCTTTGAACATGTATCTCACTTGCTTTTCACTTTTCTTGTTTCTTTGCTTGCTTGCTTGTGAGAGAAAGTTGTGTTCTCTCCTGAGCATGCCCTTCTTTTTATCTCTGTCCTATCTTTCTAAGTAAGTCTAAATCAATTAAAACTGCCTTTTAAGAGCTAGACCAATATAGCAGGTAGGGTACTTGCCTTATACATGGCCAATACAACTAAGATCTCCCCAGCATTTCATATGGACCTTGGAGAAAAAGCAATTAGGACTGAGAAACAATGGATGTGGGCCTAACGTATAAACAACAACAAAATACTTCTCTAAAAAAAAGAAATCAGACAAAATGAATAAATTAAGTGGAAATGAAGTTATTCATAGACTTCTGAAAAGGAGACAAGGGTAGGGGACATTGGCAAATAAGACAAAGTAAAAGTCCATGTGACAATAAGTATAGTTTATAATTTATACAGTTTATATATTATATATAATTTATATAATGTATCATTTTTATCATAAGTGTTAATGAGTCTAAATTCATTGTGCTCTATATTGAATGACTCAATATTCTGCTGAAGCTAAGTTATACATCAGTAAATAAGAATAATATTTTGGCATCATTGTTTTAGGGTAACAGTTGGGAGTATGCAGGACAACTATTCTAGCTTGCTCTTACTCTCAGGTTTGTGGGAGGTGACCCAGTCTTTGAGGGTTCTGATAAGGCTTGTTGAAACATTGTTTGCTTTCTCTTTGGCTGTGTGACATACTAGGATACCATGTGTTCAGAGAAGCACAGACATGAGCTTAATGAATCTTGAAATTCATCTCTCAAATGATGAAAAGGATATGTGCACAAGATCGGTGAAATACAGAAGGTTTTGAGTCTTGATTTATGACAGGACTGCTTCAAACTCCGAAATCAGTGGGCTTTATAGTTATACAACATTGTGTCTCACAATGAAGGCCTCTGAATTCGACTGGGCCAATTATTCTTTATCGTGATTCATTTTTCGTTGCCAGTGGATAAGTCTATTATCAATCACACTTGATTTATCTGCTTCTTGATTTGAATCACTGCATTATACCTGGTCCAGAGGACACAATATAGATTTTGGAATAGAAATGCATCACTCTCTGTGAAGCAAAAAAAAAAGAAATAGAGAAAAATGAATTTATTCTGGAGAAAAGGAGGTAAAGTGGGGGAAAGAAACACATATGCTCTTTTTGAAGAAGGAGCTTTGATTTGTCACAGTCAGAAAGAAAATTCAGTATTTGGAAAATAGTTATTTTAAATTAGGCATCTACCTTCAAAACCAATGTAGGGGCAACAGGTATGACTTTGAAGTATTTTTGAGAACATTTTCCTCCTGCATCAACCAGTCATTGTAGACCACAATGTATGCGATATTCTACTAATATGCAACATTTTTTCAGGCTTTTGGAAGAAAAACAATTATCCTATCACCACTTCTTGGAAGGTATATAAACTGTCGTAGAAAACATGGGTTTACCCCAGGTGCTGATTTCTAACATCATTTTGTTTGTTTTGGGGTCACACCTAGTGGTGTTCAGGAGTTATTCAGGAATCACTCCTGGTGGTACAAAGGGGACCATATGGGATGCTGGGGATCAAACTCAGATCAGCTACATGCAAAGCAAGCTCCTTAACTACTGTGGAAAATCTGGTGCTTCAAACATAATTTTTTTTCATGATTTTTGAGTGAGAAACACTCTATGGTAAGTCCATAGAGAGGACAGAAAAGCTATTTTCTTGGGAATCCAAAACAAAGGCTTTGCAGTTCCTCAATTCAGTCTTTTTATCATTGAATCCAACTTGAATTAGCCAGTGAAAGACAAATACATGCCCTAGGTTAACTATATAAGTTGCTAGATTCTAGTTAGCTTCCCCTCTGCTCATCCATATCTATTTTCTCCAGAGTCTCTGCGAAGTGTTTCTTTGGCCCCATTTTTGGATTTTAGCAATGCTGTCTTGGCATTGTCAAGCAAGCAGTGTTGACTTTCTCGAAAGGGTCTGGAACATCCTTGGCCATGGAGTATAGTGAGGAGAAGAAAAGAAGCTGAGTGAAGTAGGAGAAACACAAATATGAAAGGATGGGGACCAAAGGCCAAGTGTCTCATAGGCATTGGTGGTGTTAAAAAAGGACAAAACTAAATATTCAAACCAAAGGCAACAACAATGCAATCAAGAGACCCAAACGTTTACAATCTAACTTAAAATGAGATGCACTTGGGGAATATTGGTGGAGGGAGGTGGACAATGGTGATGGCATTGGCCCTGATTCACTGTATGTCTGAAACCCAACTATTAAGGACTCTGTAAATTACAATGGTATTAATAAAATAAAAATTAAAAAAAAATAAATTGAATAGAGCTGGTTTCATGTATTTCCTCAAAGATCAACTTAGAGTTATAGGTGTCTCCCTGCTCTCCTTCCCCCTGTTTTTGTTTAGAAGGTCATAGAGAAACTCATTATGGGCTATTGGAAGTCAATTGCAGAGAGAAAGAGGCAGAAATTTCAAAATCACCAGAATAAAGAGTGGGACAATATTGTGCTTATTCTCATCAAAATGTTAAGTCAATAAAGATGATTAGCATCTCATGGACCATTCATTGTTGGCCAAGAAGGAGCAATTTTAGGTGCAGAATACAAACAAGGAATAACATGATAGAGGAGGAGACAGTGTTACAGAGAGGCTTCTATGATGCCCCAGTTATCTATGAAGCACAGATATTCATAGATTAAATGAAGTATTAAATATAACAAACAAAATTGAGTATTGTTGTATCATGATGGAGTTCAAAGGCATTGTTACTATAAGATGATAGACAAAGATTTTAGAGAATAGAATTGCAGGGAGAAAGAACCCTAAGGGGAATATGGTAGCATTTATGGTAGACCAATAGAGACCACCTGAAAAGACTACGTATGTGACCATCTGCAAGTTTGTGTGAAGCTTATAGAGGGAACATATGTATTTTGGGGCAAACTAAAGGCTTTGTTCTGATTCTTTTAGAAAGACCTCCCCAAGAGGTCTTTCCATGCTTTTCATGAAGTATGGCAGAATTCTCTGGACTTTTCTTTGGGATCCTGGACATTCCTTTGGACTGTCCCAAATCCCAGATCAAGATACCTAGAACAGACTAATTGCTTTTCAAATAACTGGAGAGGTAAAAATAAGAAACTCATGCCAAAGTCGGAGCTTAGAAAACTTAGAAGCAATAGAGACCCTAAAGCAACAGAAAGAGGAGGTAGGTATTACGTTACCAAACCACTAAGCAATTAAACATAGGAAACCACAAAAACACAGCTATTCGTAGATTAAATTAGGTATAAAAGTTGGACACTTGGGAAAATGGGATAATACACCTCTAGAGCCATTGCATATATCACATAATGCATATGTGTGAATGTAATATGTACAAAGAGATTTATCTACGTAATTGCACTAATTATACTCCATTACTAACTCATCTAAATTACTCAGTTTCAGAATTATTTGAGACTAAACTAACTCTTTGCTAAGTTGAACAATTACTCTTTGAAATGGGTTCAACTGTACTTAAAAAAATAAGAAAATATCTTTTAAAAACAGGCTATGGTCTGAGCCTGTACACCCATATTTAAATCCTTGCTTTTCTGCTTACTTAAGTGAAATTAGGGGATTATTGAACAACTCTGAATCTAATATTTTTTTCATCTGAGAAAATGTAGGAGCAGTACTACCTTATAATTATTTTAAAAATTAGGGATATAAGTAAAGTTATTAGCATTACATCTGGCTCTGATCAGAGAGAAAAATGAATACTCTTATGTATTGCAAAATATCTGTACTAATATTTTTCACATTATGATTTAATAGTTTCCATGCATACCTGCTGTATACATTCATAAACATGCTGCATACATTCATATGTTGTTTTACATATAGCGGGCAACATATACAATACATTAAAGAATTAAGACAGGAGTCACTGCCTATATTTTAGATTAGAGACAATGATATTAAGGAATTAGTTCTGAGTTTTATATGAGAACACAAACACATTATTTTTTATTTCTTAGGTCCTTTCTTAGGGCCTTCAATTAATGACTATGTTCATGAGATTACATTATTCTATGAAGTTATATACTTTGGAAATTTTTTCAATAACTTTAACATATGTTTCTAAAGTTCAATAGTACAGTCAGATTGAGTTCCCAGAACCTCTACTTTGGGCCATTTACACTGAGGCCCAGTTGTGTATTAAAAATGTATGAAAAACTTATTTTTCACAATGTGTAGTAGAGAGTTCCTGAAGCCAGGTCCCCTAACTAGTCATTTTTATCACTACCAAATCTCTGTATTATTTTTCAAACATAATGTAGAAAATGGACCTTACTGAAATAGCCTTGCATGAAAATAACTGACAAGAAATAGGGTCTAATGGAAAAGTATTATTTGTGTTGACAATGTTACATATTTGCTCTCCCTAAAAATAGTTGGTACCTTTGAAAGGAGCTTCTTGGCCATTTATGACTATCAATTCTAGTATATTTATTACCAGTCTAAAATATTATTCTGGGTCATGCCAATGGCATTGTCCTTTAATTATGATTTGATATCTGTTCTAAAAATAAAATATATGTACCAAAGTCCAATGAATATTTTATAAAAATATTTTCTGGAATTTTATACATCTTGCCTATTATCTCATTGAATTCTTAGAATATTTATAGAAAATAACTTTTCTCCAGACAACTTATAACCAAATTAAAATATCCCCAAATATATAATATTAAGATTACATAACTAATAGTTTCCATTGGACTTATTTTTATCCTGTGCATTATTAGCACTTCTATAGAATGATTTATATTTTCAAATTCAGGAATTGGTAAAAATATACTCTTTTAATAGTTTACTGGCTAAATTAGAAATTTATATCTACAGTGAGTTGTATGAGGTTAAATCCTGTGCTTGGAATATGAACTCTAGTTAATCATATATGAGAAGTGGGGAAAATGGAAGTAGTGAAAGAGAGTTAATAAAGGAAAATTTACTAAAAATTAAATTAGAAGGAGAAATTAGTTTTAATTTAACTGAAGAGATTAACATAGTTAAAGAAAAAAGTGTATATTTGTTAAACTAGTTGGCCTACTTGGGAGGAATAAGAGCATCCTTTGTGATAATTCATTCATCCTTTGTGATAATACATCCAACCTGGCACTACTTACAAGGCAGTCTTAGCCCCAGCACTTAGCCTATAACATCCACAGAAAAAGGCATTTGCTTATAGTATATATAATTATATCATATTATCTTAACACAACACAATTAACATCCACACAATATAATAACTCTCTAGGGTATGAGTTCCAGGCAAAAAAAAAATGAGTCTTTTGGGGCCCGAACAGTGGCGCAAATGGTAGGGCATTTATCTTGCACGTGCTAACCTAGACCATGGTTCGATCCCCTGGAGTCCCATATGGTCCCCCAAGCCAGGAGTGATTTCTGAGTGCATAGCCAGGAGTAACCCCTGAGTGTCACCGAATGTAACCCCAAAACCAAAATAAATAAATAAATAATAAATAATAAAATAAGTCATTTGCTAATATTGTTGAGTGATTACTAGTCTGGCCTAACTCTTTTCAATCTAGTGGTCATTAACAATATATTGTTAATATAGACCCCAGAAGGGACTAATGTAAGTAGAAATACGTAAGAAGTATAAAATATGTTTTGGCTTTCAAAGTATAAAATATATATACAAATAAGTGTTTTTAGCCACCCCTGCAATACTTAGGGATTACTCATAGATCTGCACTCAGAAATCACTACTCCTGGTGATGCTCCTAGGACCATATGAGATGTGGAGAATCCAACCCAGATTGGTCACTTGTAAGACAAGCACCCAAACCAATCACTGTACTATCACTCAGCCCCATTTTCAAATATCTTATTAATACCTTTTTATTGCATATTAAAATTGTAGTATTTTATATAGATTCAGTTAACTAGTAATAAAATTCATTTACTATTAATATTAATTTTTTTCTTTTGGTTTTTGGGCCACACCCAGTGATGCTCAGGGGTTCCTCCTGGCTATACACTGAGAAAATTACTCCTGGCTCGGGAGAACATTTGGGACACCGGGGAATAGAACCCAGGTCTGACCTGGGTCAGTTGCATGCAAGGCAAATGTCCTACTGCTGTGCTATCACTCCAGCCCAACATTAATATTTTTTTAACATGGCCTCTAGAAGCTGACTTCACAATTACACAGAGCTTTCATTTGTATTATATTTATGTTATTGGTTTATTGGAATTAAGAAAATTGTGTCCATTTAGTACCCAAATTTTATTTCCATTGCCCTTTAGAATGGCATTTTGAGGGTCATGGAGATAATACAAAGGACTAGTGTGTGTTGCTTTGCATGCTGGATACTTGATTTCAATACCTGTTACTGCTGGGATCAAACCCTGAATGCTGTGCAGGGGAATAGTCCCAAGCATCACAGGATGTGCTGGCCTACAAAGACACAAAAAGAGACATTTGGATTGTAGATTAAAGCATGTAGACCTGATTACAGATCAACTGGCTCTCTGTGGGCCCACATGTTAGGATGATTTCCAAGCTTTACTTCTTATTTGTTATTAAAAGTACTATTTTGCTTTATACATCAATTTTAGAGTTCTATTTTTCCTAACCTGCTTTGAGAACATCATCAATTCTGGACATGTTTTCTTTTTTGAGTCCCTGATACAGTAAATCTGGATCCACTAAAAGCTGTGTTCTACTCTTTACCTGTCAAAAATCACTGCTTTGTGTTGCATCTTTTTGATTACCGCCATCTTTTTTTCTTCAAAATGAAATCCTCTATTTGTGTTGGTTTGTTTTACCTCTGGGCCACAACCCACAGATCAGGGATCACTTCTGTCTGGGCTCTGGAGCCAGCACATATGGGATAGAACATGAGATAGAACCCAGCTTCATGACATGCAAGGATCTCTAATTTTATAATTAATTTGTCATTACTTTTTATAGAATGTGTGAATAAATATGGTACTACACTCATTTTTCCATGTTCCATGCATATTTTCTGTTTTAATCATGTACACAACTCTATGTAATCCATTGTCTTCCTGTCTGCCTGTTTATCTAAATAGCATGCCTATGTTGCTTCTTACTTTTAATTTTAATTATTACTCATAGAAGATAATACTTTTTTTCTTTCATTACTTTGACTAGTATTGAATGACTTTGAGATTCATTGCTGTTTTTATTCTAGTTTTATGGGCTCATGATGAACGAGATAGTTTTCATTAGGCTTCTTTTTTGAAACAGTAATCTTATTGGGAAGAAAGAAGAAAAATGGAAGGAAAGAAAGAATAGACATATGATTGAATTATAAAATGATTGATTTTATTGTTTTATTGTTAAGCTGCTGCCTGAATCTATAAAATCAGAACACAGTGTGACCTCCAACTTCACACCACTCATCATCAAGGTCTATTCTGATCGCAGTGCTATAAGAAACACCAAAAATTGTTATTTCTTTGTAGGACGTTCATAAACAATCTTCTAGGCATTACCATATTATTTTTATTGTTGTGTCTGAATACATGCACATGGGATTCACATTCCATTAAAGCCCGATCAAGAAATCTATCCTCTGGAGACCAATCGTTTTTTTCTTTTTTGATAGCAATGTTTTGATACAGCCATTAGTTTTATAGTTGTTAGTATGGATTGAGTTTGCTCGGAATATGAATATTTGTCAAATACGGACTGTACTCTGTGAGAGTCTATTGAGCTGGGACTTGGGAATCCTTGACATGATCATTCATTTGCAACACTCTGGAGGAAATCACTTCTGACAACTAAAATGAACATTATTGTTTTAATAGGCAATTGAATTCCATAGGCAAGCAATTTCCCATTTCAATACAATAAAGAAAGAGTATGTGTTAGAACTGTGATTTTTTTCCCACCTTTTCTTTTTCTTTTCTGTGTGTTACATGGAGTTGTCTTCGATAAATTCTTAATAGGCAGACATTTGTAGATGTGAATTGTTTTGTTTTGATTTTATGAATCTAATTAAAATCATTTTGTTTTAATGAATTTGAGTCCCAGCTTGGGGATCAAACTTATTAAATTCATTAAATTTATCTAGAATGGAAAGAAATGATAGTAATTTTAAAAATGTAAGTGGTATCATTTCTTAAATAAATGTTCTGGAGACACTCATGCTTGAATTCAAATACAGAGAGGTGATATTCTTCACAAAGAAGATCATCCCTCTTTTTTCTCCTTTCTAGGGACAGAACGCAAGACTCAAATTTTGAAGAATAATATCATCATTAGCTATTGACTTAGGAAGGATCATTTTTGCACAATTTTTACTAAAATAAGAAAACTTTGGAAGCAAAACAAACCAATAATTGGAGAGTGTGAATTATTTACGATGATCTCCTTCTGTCCAAGTAGGGAAATAATTTAGCAGCTCTAATGTTTTTTAGGAGGCCTCATTTTTCTTTAAGTTCTGCTGTTCTTAGGGTGTTTGGTCTTCTTATTTATTCTATTTATTCATGTCACTTCATTATACTTCACTGCTTACTTTATTATACTTTTATCCTCTAGCTCATTCTTTTTTTTAATATAATTTTTATTTTGATCATAGTGTCTTACATATTGTTGACAATAACATTTTAGGTACATATTTACATAAAATCAGGGGGGATTCCCATCCCCAAATTGTCCTCCCTACCCCTTCGTTTTTGTCCTACCTCCCATTTCCTCTTCCCTCACCCCCAGGGCGGCTAGAATATGTGGTCCCCTCTGTATCCAACCCACTACTTAGTAGTCTTGCACCTGTTTGGTCTTGATGCCTCCCTTATCTCCCCCTCTAACTGTAGGCAGGACTAGCTAGTTCAAGTTGCGTGGTTTTGCCTGAAAAGGAGGAGATAAATAAACTGGGGTAAGAGTCTAATACTCCCAAAATGGGTGGAATCCTTCTAGAGGCTCTCATCATCGATTTGGGAGATGAAGGAGAGAAAGAAGGTGAAACACTCCACCAGTACCAAAAAAAGTGTCAATTATCCAGTGAGGACTCCAACTATATCGATAAGCACCACAAAAAACAGACGAAAAACAAAGCAAAACAAACAAACAAACAAAAAACCAAAACAAAAACAAACAAACCAAAAACACGCCATGGTCTTGAAATAAGAGACATGGCATAGCACATAACGAAGGAAAAGAAAAGAATAGAAAAAAATAAGTATAATTGGGGACAACAATTTCAATAATCACACCCAAACAGAGAAATCGACCAAAATAGATAGGTAAATAAAAATAATAACAATAATAAATGAAGGTAAAAGATATATATATATATATATGTATATATATATATATATATATATATATATATATATATATATAAATATCAAGGTTTTGTGCTTTTTGTATTTTTGTTTTTTCCCCTTCTGCCCTGGCACAGTAAATATTGGGGTCATTCAAAAAGGAATTCACATGGCCTAAGAAATATGGAGTTTCTCCATCCTTGGAGTATACTGTCATGGGATCAGCTCTAGACTTTGCTCAGGATCATTTATTCTCCCGGTGGTGTTTTTTGGTGTGTGGAAGACTTCTGTTCTGTCCAGGGTGATACACCTCTAGCTCATTCTTTGTTGATATTATTTTTAGCCTCATTTGTCTAGTCCTTAAAGGTTAGAAGACAATAAACTATTTCTACTACTAGTAATTTTTTGTGAAAAATATTAATTTACTTAATTCTATAGTATATATAATGCATATATATGCTAGTACATATACCATATTTATATTATACAAATTATTAATAAACACACTCACATAAATTACTATGTCTGTACACCCATGTATAAATATGTATGCTTTTTAATATATTTACCTCTTTATATATGCAGATATAAATAACATTACATTTTGTCTTCTTTTTATTTCAATTTCTGGATGTAAGTACATAATAGGCAGGCCAAAATGATACTAGATCATTCAATACTTATCTTGCTAACCCACTCAGACCTTCAACTGAACATACTTCAAAACTATAAGTTATTCAGTTAAACCAGTTTGGATCTTAAAATCTGCCACCAAATGTAGTTTGCTACACAATAATTAATGAATTCAGAGTTCATACGTTTAGAAATCAATGTAAGTAACGGATTGAATTTATTTAAATGTTTCTGCTAGAGCTCTCCTCTCCAAACTAATCACTGAACATGATTTTGTTGACATTATTTCAGATTATCTTAAGTTATATGTATTTCTTGAAAGAATAATAATGATGTCTTATGATCTATAATAACAAAGCTCTGCCTGTTATTTGGAACCAGTTTTTTTATCCTCTCTCTAGGTGATTTTAACTACCATGATAAGTTCAAAGTACTTCTGTAAAAATATTATCTAAGATGAAAGTGAAATGTGTGTTCTTACCAAGCTGTGTTTGGAATCTGTTCTGGAATTTTCTCACAACTCTCTCTTGCACATTTCCATTCTATATCTTTTGTTTCAGTAGCAGGTGTTGATTTTATTGTTTGTTCTTTGAGCTTTTTAATCAGTGTCCTGAAAAGCAATGGCAATTGATCTCAGGACTGGAAAAGGCAAACTCAAATCCTGAAGCAACCCAATTAAAATAAAAGGTCTTTGAAAAAATACGTTTTCTCTTAAAACTTCTAGGTAATTTTTCTTTTAATTTTGCAAGATGTCTTTGTTTTCTGAAAATGAGGAAATTGGTTTAAGTTATTTTGTACTGATTGAAATAGACAATATAGGCATATTTGTTGTTTTTAGGCTCAAATGCCACTAGTTCTTTGAGGTATGAGCATGCATGCCACTAGTCCTTTGAGGTATGAGCATGCAACTAGACAGACCTAGGAGAGAACTTCTATTAGAGGACATCAATAATTTCATCCAGGCACTGTGAAAAAATAATATTTTTTTGGTTTTCTGGGTCATATTCAGTGGTGCTCAGGGGTTACGCCTGGCTTTGTGCTCAAAAATCGCTCTTGGATTGGGGGACTATATAGGTTGCAGGGGATCAGACTCATGTCAGTGCTGGGTCACTCATGTGGAAGATAAATGCCCTACCACTGTGCTACCACTCAGGCCCCATTATGAAAAAAATGTTTAATTATGAAAAGATACGTCTCTCCTAGAGTTCCAATTAGTACTTATGTATAATAGCCATATATATTCATAGATATGTTTAGTTATATAGTTATATATCTACCTCTTCTGAGAAACAAACTTTGTTCAACATCTAAAAACTTACTTCATAGGTAGTCATTTTGAAAAAGACAAAGACAAAAGATTCTCTGATTATTTTTGGATCTTTTTATTTTCTTGACTAATATATTCCTTCTGAATCATCTAAAAGTAAATTAGTTCATTAAAGTAGTGTACCCAATGATTTCATAGATGGTTAACTTAAAATTGAGCTGAAAGTGACCTAGAGCAATACTCTTTGTTATTAATCTTCAACCAAGTCTTTGATCCAAGACTACATAAATTGGGGTCATCAACATAAATTATTGATGACCACTGAAATCTTTCATAAAACATTCATTCCAAAAGGTGGGAATAACATAGCCCTTGGATCTGAATCTGAGTTAACAGTTTGATATTCTAAATAATGTATATTTTAGGTCAGTCATATTGAATCCTAAATGTATTAAAATGCTAAAATAATAATGACCATGTATTTAATGGATAATAGCAAGTTGCTGAAAGTAATGACAGTATTGATAACATCCAGAAAGTTCCTGAATATTGACATCACAAAAGACTTAGGATAATGGTTAAAGGTAATAATTCTCCTATGCGTTCACAGCAACCATAGTCAGTGACTTCATGGGCAGTCTAGAAAAAAAATGGACTCTGCAAAAAATAAAGAGATAAAGATTCTCCATCTCTTTGTGACCAGAAGAATTTGACATGCTTTAGGCTGTTTGAGTCATATATGAGTGTCAAAACAGAGGCTGAAGAAATTTGGACACCATCTTAAAAAAATGAGGAAGAACAAAATTTATTGTAGACACCAAATACCAAAGACAAAACTCAATAGACTTGTATGCTCCTATGATTTTAGGAATTACACTGCTTCTCAAACCAAACTTTTGATATTGCTCTTTTGTCTTCCTGGAAAGTACTTTGAACATCAGATTAATTAAATGTTCATTTATACTTCAAGATCCAGGTACAATAGTAATGTACCTTGCTTTGTATGAGCTGAGATTAGGGTTAGTTATCTAGCCACCACATCTTACGTTTACTTGTGTGAATTTCAAGAGTGGGAGTAATTACAACAGGATGATTTATATATATGCAAGAATATTTTTATTGATACATATTTAAATGTTTTTATAATACTCATTTTGTTATATTCTTTTTTTTTTGTGGTTTTTGGGTCACACCCGGCAGTGCTCAGGGGTTATTCCTGGCTCCAGGCTCAGAAATTGCTCCTGGCAGGCACGGGGGACCATATGGGGCGCCGGGATTCGAACCGATGACCTCCTGCATGAAAGGCAAATGCCTTACCTCCATGCTATCTCTCCGGCCCCTCATTTTGTTATATTCTTAATGTTTAGTACAATTGCACAGCAACAAAAAGTATTTTAATTATCTATTTACACTCTTTTTTTGTTTTGTTTTTGTGTTTTGGGCCACACCCGGCGATGCTCAGGGGTTACTCCTGGCTGTCTGCTCAGAAATAGCTCCTGGCAGGCACGGGGGACCATATGGGACACAGGGATTCGAACCAACCACCTTTGGTCCTGGATCGGCTGCTTGCAAGGCAAACGCCGCTGTGCTATCTCTCCGGGCCCCTATTTACACTCTTCTATCCCAAATTTTCTTACTATTTCAAGCCTGGAATTATATAGTAATGATATAGTGATATTTTGTTAAGTATAATACTATATCATCTGGAAAAAGGAATAAAGAAAGGAAGGGTGGAATGGAAGGGAAGGAAGATAGAAGAAGGAATGATGAAGGAAGGAATGAAGGGAGGAAGGAAGGAGAGGAAGGAAGAGGGAGGGGATAATGAAAGGAGGAGAGAAATGAAAAGAGGAAGGGAGGAAAGGAGGAAGAAAAGAAGGAAGGAAGGGAGAGAAAGGGAGGGAGGGAGGAAGGAAAAAAAGAAGGAGGGAAGGAAGAAAGAGGGAGGGAGAGGTGGAAGGGAGGAAGAAAGGAAGGAAGGAAAGAAGGAAGGAGGGAAGGAAAAAAGAAGGAGGGAGGGAGGAAGGAAGGAGCGAAGGAAGAAAGGAGATAAGGAATGAAGTGAAGGAGAGAGAGAGGAAGGGATAAAGGAAGGAAAAGGGAAGGAGAATAGGAAGGGGAAGGAAGAAAAGAGGAAGGAAGGAAGAAAGGAAAAGAAAAGAATGAAGGGAGAAAGCTAGGAAGGAAAGAAAAAGGAAGGGAGGGAGGAAGGAAGGGAGGAAGAAAAGAAGGAAATAAAGGAGGAAGGAAGGGAAGGAGGAAAGGAAGAAGGGAGTATGGGAGGAAGGAGAGAGGGAGGGAGGAAGGAAAGAAGGAAGAAAGAGAGGAAGAAAGTAAAAAAGAAAGGGAGAAAGGGATTGAGAAGAAAGAAAAGGAAGAAGGAAAAAAAGAAAGGAAGGAAAGAAGAGGAAAAGGAAGGAAGGAAGGGAGGGAGGGAGGAAAAAGGAAGGAGGAAGAAGGGAGGGAGGAAAAAAGGAAGGAAGGGAGGAGGAAGGAAGGGAGGAAGGGAGGTAAATAAAGTACTCTACTTTAGGAAAGCCAGTGTAAAACCATACTGTGATTAATAGCAGGCAAGGTGATTTCTGAAAATCTACCTTTATTATCATATTTTTCTTTGCTTTGATAATGAAAAATAAAGTTTAAACTTAATTTCCTCAGCTAATGGAAAGAAAATAACGCCCCTAAACATAATGAGTGGAAGTGAATAATACTTGGGGTGATATATTTCAACTACATCATTTAATTTTTCATGTCAATAATTCATTGTATTAGGTGATAACTCTCCAGTTTATATATGCCAATTTACTAAGACTTAGTAAAATCTAATTATCCTTTTAAGATCAATCAAGTGGGTAGAGGCAGGCTAGATTTTAAGTGAGGTTGATTTCCAACTGCAACACATTATATTACCCAGACATTCTTAAAAAGCTGAAAACTTACAAAAAAAAAACTGGGAATAATCAATAGTAGCTATGAAAATGTGAATCTTTAGCTGACTGGTTTAATAAAATTGTAATGAATGGACAACTTCAATTTAAGATGATCTATAATTTTGTGTAACAAAATGGGGCTTTTTGAAATAACAAAATATAGTATTGAGTTCTAATTTCAATTACCTATCCATGTCCTCCAAGTGCCAGTGAACATTTGCATGTGTCTTGCTTGCTTTACTTTCAAATGAAGATAAAAGTTAATAAGCATATTTCTAGATTGTGAGGATTAAATTAGTCAATATGACAACGTACCTCTCAAATTTGT
The DNA here is from genome assembly GCF_024139225.1 of Suncus etruscus. Classification (NCBI taxonomy): domain Eukaryota; kingdom Metazoa; phylum Chordata; class Mammalia; order Eulipotyphla; family Soricidae; genus Suncus; species Suncus etruscus. The sequence goes on along the minus strand of NC_064859.1, from coordinate 99,647,923 downwards.
GCTCAGTAATTGTTATTTCATTTCATTTTGCAGCACAAAATTTCATTTTTAAACTTAGAACAGTGTCTAAATACCAATTTTCTTTTGTCATGTTTCCTAAACTATTTACAAAGAACTTCATTAGACTTGTAATAAATCTCAGAAAGAAAATGGATTCATAACTTCATTTGGAGGAAAAGAAAACGCCAGTGACCCCCTTCAACCTACAATATGCAAGAAATCATTTTAATTCAATTCAGAATAGGTGATGAATTCAATTTGTTAAAATTGCCTCCGTCCGATGAGGAATTAAATACAAATAAAATAAATGAAACAAGTGCTTTGCTGTTACCTGGATGTATATTTATTTACTCACTGGATGGCATAATAGAAGTTTGATAAATCATTTGAACAAAGGGATCTAGAGTGTTGTTTTTCAAGTACTATGTATGTCTATCAATTCTTTACTTCTACAAATAGCGTATTCACGGTAGTGCCAATAATTTTGTTAAATTTGCCAACTACATTAATACATGTTAAATAAATGTGTAAATAATATGTTTACAATAAAATATAATTAATAATTGTATTTACAATTGTATTGTAAATAAATACTTGTCTGTACAAGATTTATTTACAACAAATTTATTTATTTAAAAAATAAAATAAAATATTTTCTGATTTATTTTAAATAAGTATTTTATTTGTAATAAATACAATACAACATTTTTCTTTCTCCTCAGTTGATATTTATGTGAACCTTTATTTATATAGTTAGCATGTCCATGTATATGTGTGCAAATATATATGTGTATTTTTATATTTTTCTTTATTTAAAATTATGTTAAATAAACATGTACAATTACAATGATATCTGTAACCATTTAACATTAACGTATGTATATATTTTTATATGTACATATTAAAAAGTGCTTTAATATTTTTTTCTGAGACACATAATATGTGTGGTTTGGATTTGTGTCAGAGTTTGAACCAGGGTTGGTCACATTCAGGGCAAATATCATACCTGTTACACTCTCTGGCCAAAAAGAATGCTGATTTTCAAGTTATCAATTCCCCTACAGATGATGGAGCCCTTTGGCATTTTGAATTCTACATTTTCAATTAGTCAATAATGCTGTTTTTAATTCGATGCTTAAATATTAATTTATATATTGATTCAAATGCCAGGGTGTCTATAGAAATTAAATAACACATGAGAAAATCAGTTTACAAATCAAAAGATTTACACTTGTAAAGGTTCAATATATTTCCCTTTTTGAAGGATTGTGGTCATGCAAAGTGTATTCAAGAAATCAAGGTCATTTACATCATTCAGTTTGAGTCCATTGATCTCTTCATGCCATTGGCAAGAACTACCAACCTTATACAAAGCCAGCTTTTACTTTTCAACTCTTTCCTAAGCACCCTAAAACTAAAGAATTAACATCTGAATTTCTACTTTCTGGTTTGTTTTTATGGTTGTTTTTGGGTCACACCTGGCATTGATCTGCACCCAGGGATTGATCACTTCTTGTGATATAGGGTGTTGGGGATTGAATCTGAGTTGGCCACATGCAAGGGAAGCATGCTATCCATTGTATAATCTCTCAGGTCTCCTCTTTCCTTCATTGATGAAATCACCAGCCCTTTCTGAGAGGGGTAACCTGCCTCTCTTGAAGGGAAACACTTCTGGAAGAATGAGAAAATAAGTATTGGGAAATATATATACCCATCATGAGCAGGATACTAGGACTATTACACCTGCTATAGCTCACCTGGTAATAGCTTAGTACATACTGTTAGAGTCTAGCTTAGTACATACTGTTAGAGTCTAATGTATGTCAAACTGTGATGAGCATCTTGCACTCTACAATGCATTTAATGATGAGAACAACTTCATGAGGAACTTTATTTCTTAGTCTCATTGTGAAGATAAGCACATTTTTACAAGTTGGATGACTGACAATTAGTAATAGAGTGAGTTGTCTGTATATAAGGAGTGTGGCTAGGGTTTAATTAATATTTAGGATTCAATATCCAGGTTCTAGTCCTAGGTATCCTATTTATGAAATATGTACTCTAACACAGAATCATAATAATCAGTTTCCTAACCTAGGTTTTCATTGCAACTTGTTCACTCTAACTTCTATGATATGTTAATAGGAGAGTAAAAACTCAAAGGATTAAGTCTAAATTCTATTAGACTATTATATGATGTAATTTTCTTTCATTCTTTTTCTAATGTGGTATATCATATTTATTGATTTAATAATGTTGAACTACACTGTATCCCTGGAACAAATTATACTGGAAAAGAAAAAATATTCTAGTCACGGATTCAATCTTATCCAACTGCCAAAGGATCCCCAAATTTGTTAGGGTACCACATTATATCTAAAATGATGACATCGTATCTCATACCTTGATCTAAGTACTGCTATTTCTCCTAAACAAATAGCTTTAAAATAAGTAATAAAGCAGTGAATGTACAATCATCTTTAATGTCTTAGCAATCCATTGTCTCTTATTCCCTGGGATAGGCTTTCATTATTTTCGAGCAAAATATCAAAACCAAGAGACACAACAAGAGCCTCTGCAGTGAAACAATAAATGAACTTGGGCTCTCTTGCCAAAATGGACTTCAAAAAAAAAATATATATATATATATATATATATATATATATATATATATAAAAGAAATGATTATTTCCATGCCTGGCCCTACAGCCTGAATATGTTGGATCAAAAATGGTTTAACTTGCTTTGAGTTTGGGAAACAACTGCCTTCCCTTTTATCAAATGTACAAGAAATTTTCTGTCATGAAACTTAAAAAAGCAAAACTAAATAAAATGACAATCTCATGAACTTGAATTTCTACAAAAGGAGGAGACAAACAGCAATCCAGTCAGTTTATAAAAATTGACTTGTGTTAAAATATGAAATTTTCCTATACATGGATGTACACAGAATCTATTATGCTGAGTGAAATAAGTCAGAGAGAGAGAGAGAGAAAAACGCAGAATGGTCTCACTCATCTATGGGTTTTAAGAAAAATGAAAGACATTCTTGCAATATAATTTTCAGACACAAAAGAGCTGGAAGTTCCAGCTCACCTCAGGAAGCTCACCACAAACAGGGATGAGTTTAGTTAGAGAAATAACTACATTTTGAACTGTCCTAATATTGAGAATGTATGAGGGAAATGCAGAGCCTGTTTAGAGTACAGGCAGGCGTCGGGTGGAGAGGAGGGAGATTTGGGACATGGGTGATGGGAATGTTGCACTGGTGATGGGTGCTGTTCCTTTTATGACTGAAACCCAAACACAATCATGTATGTAATCAAGGTGTTTAAATAAAATATATATATAGATATATATATGAAAACATGTTTTTAAAGCAGTATCAAATTACATCCTTCCTCTATCTTTGGTGAACACTTAAAGACAAATCCTAGCTTTTTGCCAAACAAGGTAATTGTGTTTTTGCAATGCAACCACTTGCCTTGGGCAAGTGTGGTCTTTTTTTTTTAAAGGGAAATTTAGCACTGGAAGACTTCTACATAGAAATACCTAACATGGGGAATAACTCTATGGAGGAATTAGCACTGTGAGTTACATGTAAGTACATGTCACAAGTTAAAATCCCAGGTGCCCCAGAGATGCGCAAGTCAATATTATCACCTTAATAAGAACTATAACTGGGAAAAATACATATAGGCAAGAAATAAAAAAATATTAAAATATTTTGTGTGTGCTATTGGGCTAAACCCAGCCTTACTTCTTACAGGAGCACTAAAAGCTTACTCCTGAATCTGTGCTCAGGGATAGCTTCTGATTTGTTCAAGGGACCGTATGGAATCCTGGGAATTGAGTCCTGGTCAACTGCATTCAAGACACTCTGGTCCAAAATAATACTTTTAATTATGTCTCCTTTCTCCCTGCACTAATATATTATCTTACTTTATTTATACACACATCTATAAATGTTTAGTTATTTATAGGTATTTCTTGTGAACACACACTTATGTAGAGTCTTCAGCTCTCTAATATAGATTCTGAGCCTGAAGTGCTTTGATTTTTCAGTTGTTGTTGGCATGCAATTTATATGATACGTCACAGAACACATGGCGTTAGGCTCACTGATTTCTGGGGGATAGAAGTTCCTAAACCCTTTTCCCCATAGGTCCATCATGGGAGAGGTGCTCTCACTTTCATAAGGAAAATGAGGAAGAGTTCTTATCAACACACCTGACTGAGTGATCTCTCCTGAACACTTTTAGTTCGAACCCTGGGACATACAGAGGATCCTACCACAACTGCCAACTCTCGTTATACTCAGCATCAGACACTCCAGTCTTCTGTCCCATTGGCTCCCCATTTTCATATGAAAGCTGCTTCATCACATAACATTTACATAAACTATATGTGCAAATCTCTACTGTTATGTCAGTTTAATCTTCAGACCCAACTATGAACCTTAACAGCCTTGTAAAACATTTATCTTCCCCTCCACAGACCTCAGCTATTCACATTAAAATAAAGAAAATAAAATGACATAATGTGGGTCTAGCCCAATGTTATTTGATTTTAATTCCCATCAAATCCCTCTCCTATAAAGTTCAGCTAGTGCTATAAACCATCTCATTCCACTGCAGGGAACCCTCTTCCCGCCTTTCCTGTCAAACAGACTTTTTCGCTTCCTATAATTCAAACATAGGTATCACTTCTGTCCTACCCACTTTGAAAGCATTACGGAGCTATCTCTATTTCTCCCCCTAAGGTTATTGATATTCTTTTTTTTCCCAATGTCTTGAGCATGAATGTTGGCAATAGTTACATTTTTTAAATATATTTAAGCACCATGGTTACAAACATGGTTATAGTTGGGGTTTCAGTAATAAACCGTACACCCCCCTTCACCAGTACAACCTTCTCACCACCCATGTCCCCTATATTCCTCCTCTTCCACCACCCTACCTGTTTCAAGACAGGCATTTTATTTATCTCACTCACTGCCATTGTCATAATAGTTGTTAGTGTAGCTATTTCTCTAACTGCGCTCACCAATCTTAGTGGTAAGCTTCATATCATGGGCTGGTCCTTCCAAATCTCATCTCTATTGTCTCTGGGTATTATTACCACAATACCTTATTAATAATGTTATTATTAATTATTAAGTATAATAAATCATAATTATTAATTATAAATCATCATATACTATATTGTTATGAATCATAAGTTTATAATTTATGAATTAATTATAAATTAATTATTAAATTAAATAAAAAGAAATTAATTATTAAATTAATTGTAAATAGAAATTATATTGTGTTGTATTTTATTATATATTGCTAATTATAATTAATAATAATGATAATAGCAAGACATAATCACAAATAAATGCTTAACCCAATAGTGCTAAAGACAATAGCTTCCTTCTTACTCTCTCCTTTTCTGATGGAGTCTCCCAAATCTAATGATGATAGATTTGGTGAGAACTGGGCTGATTCTCCCATTTCAAATCCTGGCTTTACATACCAGAATACAAAGGTATGGGGACTGAAAAGGATTGTTTTATGTTTTATGTTTATGTTTTATGCTCAAAATTCTGAAGTTAATACTGATCTTTCACTGACCCAGCTTCTTTGAGCTCTTCTTCCAGAAGGATGGTCACTCTTCACTCTAAGCTCGACAAGGAGGCAAAATGCAAACGATGCTATAATACATTGCATTTCCAATACCTTATGCCCATGACAGCTTTCATATACCAGAATTTAAAAAAAATAAAATAAAGACAGATATAAAGTGTTTAATAACTTAGTTTTATAGGAACCATGTAATTATATTTAGAATTCATTGATGATCATTGTTTTTGTTTTTTTTTTTAAATACTCCCTAAGAGTCTATTGACACTTCTTATTCCTATTATCAGGAGCATGCTTGTCTTTTTTGACCCTTTTAAAGGTTCAGTGTTGCTCAATTATATAGGAGATGCATTTCAACAGAAATAAGAACTTTGGGGGCTTTAGGAGCAGCAGTAGGGTGTTTGCCTTGCACGGGGCTACCTAGGATGAACTGTGGTTTGATACCCCTGTGTTCCATATGGTCCCCTAAGCCAGGAGAGGTTTCTGAGCTCAGAGCCAGGAATAACCTCTGAATGTCACCGGGTTTGGTCCAAAAACTAAAACAAAAACAAAAACAAAAGCAAAAAGAGAAAAAAATAGAAATAACTCTGATGGCCCATCAGAATGTCAGTCACTTGTTTCAACTATTCCAAACCACCACCATTTTGGATGAAATTTTAAGTTAGCTTCATCTCAATTGGTTGTCTCCCTCCTCAAATTAATCAGCTTTGCTGACCCTTAAGCTTTGACAAATTTAATTTCTTAGTTATGCAACTGTCATAGTATGTGAAACACTGGCTGATAGAGAAAAGCAGGGGTAGGAAATGCTAGGCATGTGAGATTTCCTCATTTCTAACTTTAGCATCATGTGATCCTCTAGCATGGCCAGGCATGACCTAGTGGCCCCCGAAGAACTCTAGTGCAAGTGCCTAAGCATTGCTAATAGTGGCCTTTATTATATGAAGAGCGAGGGACAAAATAAAAACAATATTTTGTGGGGCCAGATCGGTGGCGCCAGTGGTAGGGTGTCTGCCTTGCACGTGCTAACCTAGGATGGACCATGGTTTGATTTCCCAGCATCCCATATGGTCCCCCAAGCCAGGAGCGATTTCTGAGCACATTGCCTGTTTTCTTATCTCTGTGACAAATGTGTATAAAATTTTCTAGTGTAATCATTACAATTTTGTTCATTTACACATAGAGAATGCTGAAGCCACTGCAGCTAAAACTGGTGAGGATGCTTAGTAAAGATTAAAAAGAATTGACAAGTGACAGTTTGACTGGAACTTATGTCCAACTTATCTAGAGATTTTCTTTTCTTTCGTTTACTATTAGTGCAGTAGTGGGGAAAGTCTTTTAAATCTCCTTAACTTTTGGATTAGAACAAAATCATTTTGATTTGATGCCATATCATCTAAAACAACAGTCATTTAAAAGTCACTCTTGATTAAATATGTCTGCATGTCAAGTTTGATTTTGAAAAGCATTTAACCAAACACAAGTAATGTTTTTAATAATATTTTATTTAAACACCTTGATTACAAACATGATTGTGGTTGGGTTTCAGTCATGTAAAGAACACCCCCATCACCAGTGCAACAGTACCACTTTCAGTTGTCTCAAAAATATTACTTGTGGGAATGTTGCACAAGTAACTGAAAGTGTCTCTATTTTAGAAGACCTCTAATGAATGAAAGGATGAAATGTAATTATGTCATCATAAACATATTTTTAATTTTTTTTACTAAAAAGATTGCTATATAGAAAGTTTAAAGCTTGAAACATGTGAAGAATCCTCTCTAATAGAAATCTCCTAAATGAATAAAGAAATATTTAATCAACGTTTTTGCAGAGATTTTGCACAATGTGGCTTAGATATTTGAGGACTCCATTTCTAAAGACAAATGTATGAAATTCAGATTTGGAAAGACCAAGAGCTCTTGTTACAAGTTAGAGTTCTGGAATTGAGCACATTGAAAATTCTCTTTTCAAATGGTCATAGAAAATGAATAGCCTTTGGGAAGACAACCGGCAAATTTCTAGACAATTGCTTCAGAGGAGCAAGCTCATGAATCAAGAGAAAATAGAAGGATTTCAAGAATCATATTTGAGATGATGTGATTCTTAAACATTTTTTGGTTTTATTTTGGGGTCACACCTAATAGTGTTCAGGATTCACTGCTGAATCTATACTTAGAGATCACTCCAGGCAATTCTGCTTGGAGATTGTCTCCCAGTAATCTGTTTTCTACTATCATTTAAGAAGACAATATTTCAATGTGTTAAATTCAATGACTTGGGGAAACCATGTGGGATGCCAGGATTAAAACCTGGGTACCATATAAAAGGAAAGCACCATACCATTGTACTATCTCTTTGCCCCTGAATATTTTACTTTGAAATTGTAGTTGGGTTATGAAGAAAACTGATAGGAATGCTGTATTTGGCTTGTCTAATCTATTTTGATTCCTCACTCCCTCTTGATATCTTGTTTTGACAAGAACACATTTGATTTAAATGTTAAATGTGGTGTGACCAGTTAACAATGTTTGTTTCTGAAATAGGTCATTATATGAGTAACATCATATGTTATATAAAGCTCATCAGTATGTTTGAACGAGGCCCAGTAAAAAGAACTCTTGTTCTCCTGGAAAGACAGATGCTCTTAGAAGCTCAGAGATGGTTCTTGTTTTAAGAGCTATACATTCACATTTTAAGTTCTTTGAGTATTCATTTCTCTTTCACTTTGGTACATGTTAGGACTTCAAGGAAATGTGTGTTAACTGATAATCTTCACACAGTTCTTGTAAATATGTATTATTAAATCCCTTCAGATATGGATAATCTGAGGAGGTAAATAAGAGTAAGAACATTTGTAATGTGTCTACATTCTCACAATAAGAGGAAGAGGAAACCTCCAATTCAAACAGGGGTCAGTTGAAATCCAAGGCCTGGGATCATATTCTCATTATATAACAAAGATGCTGAGTATTTCCAGATTTTTTCTCTTTTCAATAGTCATATAATGAAGTAAACATTATAGATTTCTTTCTCAAAAATTCAAGTCAGGTAGAATACCACAAAGCAGACAGCACTTTAACTCATGCTAGAATTTACTTTGAATAAGAAAAATCCATTTGTGGATTTTTATATTCTCTAAGTCAACTAGAGAACCTGATATTAAAAATAATGAACATGATACTAAAATAATGCAGAATATAAAAAAAATAGTTGTTTGGGGGCCACACCTGGCAGCATTCAGGGTTTACTCCTGGCTCTGCACTCATAAATTAGTGCTGGCAGGTTCAGGGGACCATATGGGATGCTGGGTATCAAATCCTGGTTGGCTATGTGTAAGGCAAACGCAATACCCACTGTGTTATTGCTCTGGCCTATGGAAAGAAAAGTTTTGAATAAGGATTCTGTATTAAGTTCACATATAAGCACCGATTCCAATTTTTGTTATGAACTACCTGTAATTCCTTGAAGGGACCTGAGTGATAGTACAGCATGCAAGGTGCAGCTAACCTGTGTTCAATTCCCAGCCTCCCATTGGAATTGGTGGTCTCAATTCCACCAGATGTCAGTCCTGAGCACAGAGCCAATAATCCCTGAGCACCACAGGGTGTGGCCCCACAATAAAAACCAACCAACCAAAAAGAAAATATCAATAAAATTAAGGGTTTCAATTAGCAGACACTAGTTTCCATAGGGTTAAGTATTTCTGTTAACTGAGAGAATAAATTAAAACTATATTCAAAGAATGCATAAATGTCTGCAAGTGTCCTTTTTGCTTCGTTGCTTATTATTCACCACAGGTAGACAATAAGTTCACTTAGGACATTGTAATATAGCTCAGAACATTCAAATGCCATATACACAGTATGTCACACCAGCAATTTACTCCTCAGAGACTCTTTTTCAGTTGTTTGGCTTGTCTCTGTCATAGTGACCAGGATCAAACTGTGCTATGTGTCAAAAAGTTTTAACAATCTCTGAAGCCAATCCATGCCAGACATTCCCCCACCCTCTCTCTAGTCACAGCTTGTAAATAGTGAAAGCGTATCTCTTTACTTCCACTTCTACTGTCATGTCTGGAAAAAATATTTTTGTCTGTATTTCTTTCCAGGAAACAATATATAATAGGAAGTGTGACTCTTGATTCTACCATATTATCTAACTCAGAGATCTCTGAAGAAATCTAGACAATCAGAATAGATTCAATGGCCCTTCACTTGTGTCCATCCACCAGGCACACATAGTGCACAGACCCGGCACACAACTATCACCACTGTTAGATATACTGGTAGTCAGTTATCTGGAATACTCAGATTCTCTATCAGAGACTCCAGATTAGAGTTTCTGGGACACATAAAAAGAGTGTAGATATTGTTCGAGTCCAAAGTTTGGTTTAGAAATTAACTTGTAAACCTGGCTTTGTTATGAGTCTAAGTGTTTTCATGACAGGCTGCAATTTTAAGGTATATATACTAGGCCCAGAAGGATAGCCTGTTTCTGGAACTGAAGATAGTCAAGGAATTAGCCTCCTGGTCAGATATCAGTGACCAAACAGCAGATAGCCAGATGACACAACACCGTGGATTTGGAGAGACCTGATCACCCCTCACTGAACAGAAGCCCACAATTTGTCTGATGTTAAATTTAAACTACAATCAATACTGGCCCAACCTTGTGTTAAGAACCAATAATTTTAAAAATATCAATACTAGACAAGAGGGGACCACTTATACTAGCAGTGTGGGGGTCAAAGGAGATGCATGCTGGGAACAGGGGTGGAGGGAGGACAACATTGGTGGTGGGAATACCCCTGAATCAATGTCACTATGTACCTAAAAGTATGTATGTACTGTGAAAGATTCACTAGGTACTGTGAAAGATTTGTAATCCACTTTGGTTAAAATAAAAATAAATAAAATAAAAATGACTTAAAAAACAATCTCAATACTCACCCCAATCACCTAAACTGAGCCCTTGGAACCATTTAAAATTGATGTGTAAACCATCCTCAGGACCCTTATTTTTTTGGAGATGTTGGACCCCCAACATGTTGGAATAAGCTCCTTGCATTTACATGACTGCCTGTCTCTCTGGTGGTTTTTTTGCGTGGCGAGTCCTAAGTTTCAAACTTTAACAATATCTCATAGCTAAAGGACTTATAAAGGGCCAAGTGAATGGAGACTGAGCTGTGAGCATGTCCATCTGAGTAAAAAGCATGCATCAGGGGAATAAAATAATCAGCAGTTATTCTATGAAAAAAATATAAAACATTGCCTTCTCATCTTCTAGAAACCTTGAATTATTTTTTCCTTCTCAGGGTTTGTTTGGGTATCCTAGATACTTAAGTCTTGGCTTCCTCATTTCTGTCTCCCCCAATTCCTTGCAGGTGGCCTTATTTGTGCCCACACACCTCCTTATTCACAGACTGGTTCTTAAGAGTGCCAAATTGATTAGTAGGCAATTGTAGGCAATTTGTTAAATTTTGACTTCTAGGGACACAAATTTAAAAAAAAATAGCATTCTATTATATAAAAATGAAGTGCATTATTTTAACAGCCAGGTGTTTTGGTTTCTTGTTGTTAATGCTTCATGAAAAATATGTTGGCATAATAATCTGGAATTATATTACTTGACTCTGATTAATCTTACTTCAGAAAAATTAAAATTCTAAGAATAAGCAAAAAATTAAAGTTAAGACTGATCATTATTATTTTATGTGATGAATATTATTTTTGGTGTGTGAGTTTCATAGGTGTTGAATAATGAGGCAACTGAAAAAAATAGGAATTTATTTCAGATATCAAGATTGGGGCAGATTGGACTGGGACAGTATTACAAAATTAACCTGCTATTTTACAGCCTATCAGTCCAGCTCAGCCTATCAGGCCTGCTTCTCACCAAATTACATACAACCAGCACAGGTGGCTATTGTGCTTGCAGTCATAAAAAAAAATTGCCTGATATTTTTCTGTCAGAGAATGCCAGGTGACAGGGGAAATACTCATTATATGAGACTCCTTATACTTTCTGAATACTCAAAGTACTGTTAAGCATTAGTCCCCAGAATTTTATCTGCATTCCCTGTGAAAAATTCTCATGCAGGAAGATTAGAGTGATAGCACAGTCAGAAGGGTGTTTGCCTCGCACATGGTCAAACTGGGTTCAATCCCCTGCAACCCTGATGGTCCTCTGAGTCTGCTAAGAATAATTCCCAAGTGCAAAGCCAGGAGCAACCTCTGAGTATCACCAGATGTACCCCCAAAATCAAATCAAACCAGATTTCCATGCAAAATTTTAAGAATGTGGCCCTCCAAAGTATTGCTGATTTATATGAAACATTACAAATATGCCCTAAGTAGTCAAAGAAACTTAGGGGAAATAATATTGAAGGTAATTATGTTTCAAAGGTTGAACTATACAAGGAAGCTATATTAATCAAAACTTTATGCTATGTGAGTAATGGCAAGTTCTAAGACAAATGAAATAGAATTGAGAATTCAAACCTTCAGCTATATGTGCAGTTTTTCTTCTTCAATGGAGCTAGTACATGAAGTAGACCAAGAGAGCCTTTTCATTTGAAGGTTTTAGGCAATAAGAAAAGGAAGGAAGGAAGGAAGGAAGGAAGGAAGGAAGGAAGGAAGGAAGGAAGGAAGGAAGGAAGGAAGGAAGGAAGGAAGGAAGGAAGGAAGGAAGGAAGGAAGGAAAGGAAGGGAGGAAGGGAGGGAGGGAGGGAGGGAGAAAGGAAGGGAGGAAGGGAGGGAAAAGAATGAAAGTAAAGTAAGGAAGAAAGAAAATAAAGGAAGGAGTACAATGGAATGAAGGAGAAATGGAGGAAGGAAGAAAGGAAGACAAAATGATGAAAGAAGTTGACTTCTATTTCACACTTTCTACAAACTAATTTAAAATGACTAAAGATATTAATATTAGACTGAATTCTTGTCTCAAGAAAAACAGACAGAATGCTCTTTATTCACCAATATTCTCTGTTTATTCTCTGATATTGAATTTAGAGACTTCTTCAATGACTCAATGTCATCGGCTAAGAAAACAGAAGAAAAAATAAACAGATATCAGAGAGTGGCATTAGGAGATAGTATAGCAATTAAATTCCCTGCCTAGTATATCCTGACCTGAGCTCAACTCCCACACTGACTGGTCACCAAAGCATTGCTGGATGCAGCCATTTGACCCTCATTCACCTCCAGGAGTCCTTAAGTTCCCAAGCACTTTCAGGATGGAGCAAGTATTCTTGGCATCACACCCACTTGTGCTTCATTGACTAAACCAGTCAGTTAAGCTAACTGACTGCCAGTGGAGACCAAACCTACTCAATAGTGCTTCAGAGACCACCCATATTCCAATAGTATATACATATATATATTCCAAATGGTAGATAAATTGTACTATGATTGTACTATGTAATTGTACAAAGGAGCTTCAATACTGTGAGAAAAAGATGACCAGAATACATATGTATCCGCACTGAGTGGTAGAAAATATTCATCCAAAACACATCTAACAAAAAGTGAATATATTATCCAAGATTAAGAAAGTATTTTGAAAACCTAACAATAGGAAAGTAAGTTTTTACCAAACAATCCATTAAAAAGTGGGAAGAGGAGGATTGGATAGAGAAGATAACATGTAGCTGTTTGCTTTGCATGCACCTACCTAGGTTCAGTTCTTGGTATCTCACATGTTCCACCAAGCTTCACCAGAAAAAAATTCCAAGGTGCAGAGTCAGAAGTAACCCCTAATAACACTGGGTAGAACCATAAACTAAAAAATGTCACAAAAACTAAGAGAAGAGAGCTATTCAACAGCTATGTCCTCAAGCAAAACCTGCAGATGTCCATTAAGGCATTATAAAATTGTTATAATTTATCATTTGAAAAGAAGTTGAAAATCACAGTGTGATATTACCTCACAATAATTGTTATAGACATAAAAAATACCAGGAACAGCTAAACTTGGAGAGTAAGTAATTAAAAAAGAACAAGACCTCATTTGCTATGGTGAGAATATTGTCAGGTTCAATCTTTATGGGTAACTCTCTGGAGACTGCTTAACAAACCAAGATTTGAATTAAAGTAATACATATTACAGAGTTAAAAGCACTTGTGTTAAATGCAGCCAACTCCAATTTAATCCCAGCATGGTATATGGATCTCCAAACAACACAAGAAATTACCTCTGCATATGGACTCAGGAATATGCTCTGAGTATAGCCAGATGTAGCCCCTAACAAACAACAAAAATAATCATTTAGTTTTCATATGACCCAGTAGTTGTACTACATACTATTTACCCCAAGAACATCCAATTAATATTTTGAAAACATATTTGTATTGTTTTGTTCATTGTGATGCTATTTATAATAGGTAATATATGAAGAAGAAGAAGAAGAAGAAGAAGAAGGAGAAGAAGAAGAAGGAGAAGAAGAAGGAGAAGAAGAAGAAAGAAGGAAGAAGCAGCAGCAGAAGAAGGAGAAGGAGAAGAAAGAAGGAAGAAGCAGCAGCAGAAGAAGATCAGAAGAAGAAGAAGAAGAAGAAGAAGAAGAAGAAGAAGAAGAAGAAGAAGAAGAAGAAGAAGAAGAAGAAGAAGAAGAAGAAGAAGAAGAAGAAGAAAACAAGTATCCCAAGATAGCAAAAAGTGATAAAGGAAAAGCAAATTGTGGTCTATAAACACAATGGAATACTACTCAACTATATCAAAGGACGACATCTTGTAGTCATGGAACTGGAGATTTTGCTGCTGAGTGACAGAAAAACAAATAGCAAATAATCTCCCAAATATGTAGATTATAGATAAGTAGACTAAGGGAATTAATGGTCAGTAACAGCAGACCCTTAGAATTAGCTTATTGAACTGATTTGCTAAATTCGGCAGTGGTCAGGGGTGAGATGGGATTGGATAAAATAAGACCTGAAGAAATAGTAGCATAGTTGATAGATAGACTTATGGTGGGTGTGTAGAATAATATCATACATAGAGAATAGACCATGGTACATCAATAAAACTTAAGTAAAATATTAAAATAACTTGCAAGAAGTATAAATAACATGTTTTAAAGTAAAGATCTCTTTATGGAAATTATGGCTTTATTCTATACCACATTAACATACAATGAAAGGAAATAGAGGAAGTTGTAGGAAAAAAGTGGAGAGAAGAAAATGTAAGGGAGGGAATAAACAGAAAAAAAGAAGATAAAATAATATACATTCATTTAGATTTGATCTTTAACAGAGAATTAAATAAAGGATGCTGTATACATCTAACAGATGACTTTATCTGCCTAGGGCTGACTTATGTGAATCAATTTTACAATATAAAGTCCTTGCAATATCATCTTCATTAATTATGTTTATTGAACAGGCCTATGTACAGAACACACGAACAGATATGATTAACTTCTTTTTCTATACCTTTCTCTCTAGAAAATGAAGTCAGTGCAACCTTCAAAATATCTGCCTGCGGGGGAAAATGGGCCTGTTCTAACAGCCTGAGCAAACATTATTTCAAGAACTAATTTTCCACTTACCTGACTTTTGCCTTCCACATTTTCAATATCCTGAGATGTCTCGTAGCAACTTAAAATTGGAAATCACTAAGTAGAAATTGTGATTGGTGGCAATTTCATTGTTTAATACTTGATATTTTAAAATTCTCGTTCATAGCAACGACTCAAATGAGGCAGTCTAATCCCCAATTAACTGATAATGGATCTTCACATTTTTAAGTGACTTACTCTAGAACTCTAAGTTTATTTAGACTTTAAACTTTCTAATATTAATTTCCAGCTCCAGAAGGATACCTGTTCACTCAAAATTTGATGGTGCTAGAATGTTCCACAGTAATTTTATATTATTTTTCCCCAGGATTGACAGCTACATTTTTTTTTTTTACAAAATGAGAAAGGTAAAGTAAAAGTATCTAACAATTTAGTTTAAACCAAAAACTAGGATAAAAATTTTGTATCATTATCATGAAGAAATCTAACAGGTTTTCTTATCTCTATCTAAATGAAAGAACATTGAGGCTCCCATTTGCAAGCAAAACTGGATTAAAACTCAGGCTACTGGCCCTACTCTGGCACTCAAGTTCAAAACCATTTTGATACACTTCCTGTTCTTGGTTTGTGGAAACTACTATACTGATTTGCTCCTCTAGATATATTGTTTACCTTATGACATTGTATTTTAATTGCTATAAGATATTGTATCTATATTCAATATTTTGGTCAATACATTTTGGTAAAATAGATTTTTTTAAAGACCAAAAATGTTTCTGCTATTCATTTGAATTTTTCGCTCTGTATATCTTCTAGCATCTTGTTATTTCCACTTAAATCAACACATTTATTTCATATATATTTCAATGGTATATATATATATATATATACTCCAAATAGTTTAGTCTTTTGTAATTTCTACTTAAAGCAACACGTATATAGTGATATGCACCATGTTGAAAATAATATATATACACAAAGCTCTGAAGTCTAACAGGTAAACAATATAATTTAGTTTGAGTCTGCAGAATATTGGAAGCATATCAAACTAGAAATTGAATATAGTTTTTCTAAGTCACTCATTATATTTATAAAATTGATTTCAGCTTGAATTATGCACACACATACATGCAAAAAAGGACAATTATTATCTTCTTTTCTCTCAAAAGAACTATCTTATTTTATCCAGAGCTTCCAGAATATAGCATTAACGCTTTGAGAATTCCATGTATCTTTTTACAACCTAGGACACTGTGAAATACTGGACTATAACATTTTATAGCCTTTCTTATTGAAACACCATGTTATTCATCCCATAATATTGTCGGTAGCAGAATTTAAAAGAACATTCCACAGAAAATTTTAAACACAATTGTAGATAAAAAATTTCATCATTAAGTTCTCTGGTGTTTGTTTCTTTGTGGATTTTATTAACTGATAACAATATTAGTGGTCTGTCAAAATGTTTAACTATTGTAAAAATTAACGTGACAATTTTTTATTTATAATTAAGTTTTAGACATACAATTTTTCAACCCCAATACCACCACCAGTGTCACCTTGTGCATTTTTTAAAAAAATTTTAACTGAGACTGAACTACAAATATGTCACATTCATTGTGTTTAAACAAAGACACTATTATAAGAAAATAAATTAAAAATAAATAATTTTCTTCTTCCTTTTTTCTCTTCTTTTTATTCTTCCTCTTTCTGAGATCAGACAATATTGGGCACATTCTTCCTCTTTCTCTTATTCTTTTTCCTCCTCTTCTTTCTCCTCTTCTACTTCTTCCTCTTCTTTTTCTTTCTCCTCTTCATTTTCTTCTTGTTCTTCTTTCCCTTCTTCCTCTTTTCTTGTCTTTTTTCTTCTCTTCTTTTCCTTCTTTCCCTTTCTACTCTTCTTCCTCTTCTTTTTCTTCTTCCTCCTACTCTTCTTCCTCATTTTATTCTTCTTCCTCCTCTTCTTTTCCTACTACTATTCTTTGCCCTATTCTTACTCTCCTTCCTCCTCTTTTTCAGAAAGATGAATTCTTTTCGCCTTCCCCCTCTTCTTACTATTTTTCACCATAATCTTCTTACTCCTCTTTGCCTTATTCGTACTCTTCTTTGCCTTATTTTTCTTACTCTTCTTCTTCCCCTTATTCTTCTTAAAATTCTTCTTCCTCCTCTTCTTGTTCTCACACTTCTTCCAACTTCTTTTTGGGACTTCATTGATTCCTATGTTGTTTCTGTTGAATTTCTCAAAGATTTCTATTTTCATCGGTTCACATTCTTTGAGTAGTTTAGACATTGTCTGATCATTTGCTTTAAAGTTCTCTTCTGTTGTATGGAATTATTCTGCATTTCATCCTCTGGCTCACTGACCCCGTTTGCTGTAACCCCCGCTGCCGTTACTCCAGTGGAGAGGTTTTCCATAGAGTTTTTCAATCCTTTTATTTCAGTGTGAAAATTTCTAATTTCAATCTAAAATCATCTTGATGCTTATTTTGTTCCATTCAAGTCTATCGATGCTTTTTTTGAGCTCCCCAATCATCTTCTATAATTCTTCTCAAACATCTTATTTGAGAGGATACCTAATTGTTTGGTACTTTTCGAATTATCAAAGCAGCCATCTTGACCCTTTAAACATGGGGTTTACTGCAAAATTTTCCCATTGTTAAGGTTGTAGATTGCTTTTTACAATGTGGAGAAGTGGGGTTCAGGGGTTAAAAGATAAGCTCGGCAGTGGAACGAAGGGGAGCGCTCCTCGGGTGTGGGTCCTGGAGAGATTATGATCCTTGGTGTCTCTGGGCTGGCTCCCGAAGAAAGAAGGCAGAGAGCAGGGCAGCAGTCCTTTATAATGGCTCTGGGTGCCCAATCACATGGCAGGAATCGGCCCCACACTAGTTGGGTGGGGACATCTTACCGGGTGTGGGTCCTGGAGAGATTATGATTCTTGGTGTCTCTGGGCTGGGTCCCACAGAAAGAAAGCTAACGTGACCATTTTTTACACCATTTCTAAAATAATTGAAAAGCCTAAATAATCACATTTAAATGTAAAAAGACATAGTGCTGGGTGGGGCTAGCTAGTTGGTACAAAGCAAATTTCACAAACACTTTAGACTTTGCTCAGAGAACCATAAACCTCCGTTACTTGTCAATCTTTCTGCGTAGAAAATCTCTTTCTTTAAATAAATAGGAACATAATGTTATAGTTTTCAGATCATTATCATGGTTATGATAATACATGACTTAACAGTAACACCTACCTGATTATTTATTTACAGATTCATCCAACAAACACTTAGTTCTCTATTGTGACAGATATTACAAATTTAAGGATATGAGGTCAAACCATTTCATTCTTCATTACACTCTGGACCTAAAGAGAGATCGATATTAGAAAAAATATAATGAATAAATAAATAAGAAATTGCAGAGGTCTATTCTTTGGTCATTCATTAGATTGTTACTTAAAATATGTATTTTAAGATCAAGTATATTCTATTATCATTTTTAGTTATATGCATATCTTTTTATTCTTTTACTTAGCAATATATATCATCTTGTTAATGCTTTATGTATCAACTGCTACTTCAAAACACAAAACAACTTAATGACACGTTACAATGAGAAACAATTTTGTTCCAGGAACTCAGCCTAAACTTTCGGATATGTAGTACTTTTCCAACCTCTTAAGACAAATTGTTAATGAAGGTACCCAGATCTGACAGCTGATAAAAATAGATAAGTCACTTACAATTTTAGCCTAGTGTTGCAAGGAAGCTGATTTGTACGACTAAAATTCTGAGTTAAGAAACCTAGAAATTTAACAACTGAAAAATTATCAACTATAATAAAATTGCTAACTCATAGAATAGTAAAGCATTATTGAATAGAAGTATTATTTTTCTCTTTAATTAAAATGGAATAGAAAGAAAATTATTTAATAAAACTAAAAATATAGAATAAAAAGTAGCAAGAGATTCTTGGGAGGTTATTTTTCTTTCCTTCAATCTGATGACCATGCATTGACAGCTAATCTTACCTTTCATTTCTAAAGTCAGAAGCCTGATTGGCCCTTGGAATTGAAAAATGGGGTCTCACAGCTGGAAAAATAGGTTTGGAGATTTGTTTGCTGAGTCATGGTTCCTAGGACTTGACCATTTCCTTGTGAATCATTAAGCTGAATCATTTTCTCTTTGACCTTCCTCTTCTTTGTCGTTTCTGCAATTGACTTTGGCATTGCTCTTTACGAAGATAGATTTCCTGGGAACAAGCTCTGAAAGCATCCTGGGCCATGTTTTTGCTGGCCTATCACCCAGGACATGCACTTCTCGGTCATAATGTCATGTTCTTTGAAGATAGAACACCAGAACACTTCACTTACTCCTGATAGAGTTCTCCAAAGAATTATGAAGAGGATGCAGCTCCATAAACACTGACTGGAGTCATAGTTTTCAAAGGTATAAGACAGAGCAGGAGGAGGAATAAAGAGGAGATAAAAGCTAGCTCTAATGCAGAAAAGTGATGCTATCTGTACTAAATTATTAAATTCTATATACATGTCTTTCAAGGCATATGTTTTCAAATATAATATGTTACCTTAGGCAAGAAGTTCATGCGTGATCTATGCAGCCTGACATTTTATGAACATTAATGGGTGTCTACAATAGAATTATCCACAGCACAATTCTAAGAGTTGTTTAGAAATAGGGAAAAGATATCAGAGGATGCTAACAATCTGCAAACTTCCCCAATTCTGGACACAGATGCTCAACAGAAGCAGGATCCAGGCTCAGCATTCTATGAACTGTGAAGAGAGAATTCAGTGCTTGATAAATCAACATTTACTCTTTTAAGATACGAAATTGGGGGGGGAGGTCTTGGGGTTTGGTACAGATGCAAAAGTGCCACTTTACAATATAAATATATGACTAGTTCTTACTGCCATTCACAGATGCTGAGTGCAGAGTTAAAAGCTTAGATTTAGGGTTTTTGACTGGAGAAACGTAGCCATAAGAGAATGAGTACTTCAACTCAAGACATTTAATTAAATTCTGCTGCCAGTCATGGAACCTTCTAGGATCATGTGTAAATATTGCAACTAAAGAGTGGTGAAGGCCCTGTTAAGCACCTCATCCAAGTGTACCAAGTTTGAAACCCAATGGAGATTTCAAATCAGCTTTGTCACTAACAAAATAAAATCAGAATCAAGCATGTGTGCAATTGTAATGCCATCTCAGATCAGCAAAGGCAAAGGGAAGGGAGAAGCAAAGGAGACATAGTTGGATCCAATCAGACCCATTTATTCATTTCACTTCAAGCGATTCCCTGACCAGGAAAAATCATCTCCTATTGAAGAGAGAAGACATGTTAAACTCAGAACTAAAATAACAGATTGGAGGGTCACCATGTGTTGCCACATATCTAATACTTAGAAACCCAAAAGAAAAAAAATAGATTATTTAGCAAAGTAAGAATCATGCTTCTTGTCTGATACATTTTGACAAAAGTTATTAGAGTAGTGAATGTAGTCTATGATGCAAAACATATATAACATTATAAAGTCTATTTTCTAATTCTTGAAATATATATCTTACTACTAAAAGCATAATGCTTCCTATAGTTCTTTAAGAAGGAAATAAGAAACCCTATTTTCTTTCTAAAAAGGATATAAGTATTAGCATTATAGATAGACATGTAGACTTCAAACCTATGCTTGGGTTCAGACCAAATCCAATCAACAATCTAACCACCACAGCTTTATTAAATTTAAATTCATTTTGAATAAGTAATATCTTATGTAAAATGATAGAAGTGATCTCAAATAAATAGCATTTAAGTAGGCAAGATGTTAAGTAAAATATTTAGTTGAAACATTTTGATTAAATAGTTAATTGTAAAAGAAAACATTTAACCAAAATTTAAAATGATTCATCAAATGTATGTAACTATGAAATACTGTCAAATGGTAACTAAATACAGAATGTATAGATTTTCTCCTGTGTACATCTGTTATATTTTTCCATGAATAAGGAGAGATAATAAACATGAGAACAAATGCTAAGTATAGAAAATCAGTATTTTTAGCTACTTGATAATGTAAAAGTAGAAGTATAATATAACACAAATATAGGGCTATTTATATAACAATATTTTAGGGGACCACACTTGGAGGTGCACTGGGCTATTTTTGGCTCTGTGCTCAAGGCTCCATCAAGGTATATTGCCAAAGGAATCATGAGCAGTTCTGGGAATAGGACCAGGTCAACTGCCTGCCAGTTAAGTGCTTTACTTCCTGTACAATCTCTCCAAGACCAAAAAACCTTCTTTCTCTGGGCTTGCAGATAGGATGACCAAGTGTTGGGATAGTTGGAGAAAAACCTCCCAGCTTCAACTTACTATAAATCAGGTATGTATGAAAAGAAAGGAATAAGATTATTTAATAAATATGGAGGGTATATAATTATGATATATAGTTCTGAATAGGATTAGGGCTGCATATATTTAGGGGGATGACTCTGATGAACAATACAGAGGGACCTGTATCATGGAAACTAGATACTCTTTAATTGGATGTTTTCCCTGTTACATCAATTCATTTAATAAATAATTTCTAGTAAAAACTTTAATACTGGAGGTTTCTTCCAATTTTTATTATTACAGGTAGTTAGGGAGAATGGTGAAAGTTTCTTGTGAACTTGATTGAATGCCCCAGTGTATAATACACCTATACACAGAGTGACAAGTCTTGAGAAGTCTGTTTTGAATATCCTGGGAAGGTCTATCTGATCATATAAGGAGCTTTCCTTCAGAAGCCAGATACAAAAATCTGGCATGAAACACTCTTAGTTTTAGTCAACTGGAGCATGTAAAGGCATTAGACAGACACCACACAACAAAAACAGAAAGAGAAGAGAATTAAGAAGGAAATGCCAGAGAGAGAGAGAGAGAGAGAGAGAAAAGAGAGAGAGAGAAGAGAGAGAGAGAGAGAGAGAGAGAAAGTGGAGGCACTAGAGGTAAGGCATCTGCCTTGCAAGTGGTAGGCTAGGACAGACCATGATTCGATCCCCCAGCGTCCCATATTGTCCCCCAAGCCAGGAGCTATTTCTGAGTGCATATCCAGGAGTAACCCCTGAGCGACAACAGTGTGCCCCCCCCTGCAAAAATAGAGAGAGACCAGAGTCAACAATGTATTGAATGAAAAACTATTATTTATTTATGTATAATCTGGCACTTTTTTTTCACAGTTCCAAACAATTACTCTCCAACTACCCCAAACAATCAAGTTCTCTCTATTTGTAGTATTTGTATTTATACCTTAAGTATGAATAAAAAGTAAATAGCAAAATACAATTGATTAATTTAAAATATTAAAGTTAATAAAATAAACACATTATATATATTTAATAAAATAGTGTCTGTACTTTCCCAGCCTTAGTAACTCAGTGTTTGGAATCTGCTTAATTTTTTGTCTCTGTTACCATTATCTTGGTAAAAAACATTCTTCAACTTCTGAACTTAACTTGCCCTCTTCCAGAGAACCCCCGGTCTCCAAATACTGATGCCAAGGCAAGTCTTTCATTCTCTGCTGAGTAGAATTGTCTTTCTTTTTAGGAGGAAACATCTAGCAGTGCTCAAGGCTTACTCCTTTATCTATGGTCAGCGGTGACTTCCGAGATATTCAGGAGACAATATAAGGGTGTTGAATATCAAACACAGTCAATTGTGGGCAAGGCAAACACCTTGATTTCTGAACTAACTCCCAAAAGAGTAGAATTTCCTTGCAAAAGCATAGGAGAGCAAAGCCAGAGTCAGAAATCAGAGCTGAGAGTCTCCCAGTAGAGGTAAAAGAAGGACAATGACATTTGTGTCATAAATCAAGAAAGCATAGAAGAGCTGATAATTTTTTTGTAGGTAGACATCAAAAGCTCATTTTTAAGAGAAAAAGATCATCCTTTCATTTCAATTAACCTTCTAAAGCATAAGATACATATTTTAAAAAATATCTCTGGCAGCTGAAAGACAGAAATTGGTGGAAAGAAAGTTTTTATGAAGATAAATGAAGCACTGTGTAGTTTAGGGCTCAAATTTTCAAGTCAAGAATCTGAAAGATGAGGTCCTTGAGAAAACTCTCAAATACGCACCGGAAGATAGAACCACTAATGTCCTCTGAGATGCTATTCAGGACTATCCAGGTAAAACATAGCTGTTATCGCCTTTATTAAACTCATAAATGTTTCATTCCTCAACCCCAATGTAGCATGTTTTTTATCTACACAAAAATGATTCTCTCCAAACCCACAGTGTTTTATTCTGTAAGGAAGCTCCCAGTTCCAGATGTTGATGACAGAGATTTTTCTTATTACCACTCTTCATAACAACTGGATGTTCTTAGGGGTCCCACTATATCTTCAACAGTGTGCTAGAAGTGGGAAAGTTCAAAAAATTAATTAGTACAGGGGCCAGAGTGATAGCACAGTGGTAGGGTGTTTACCTTGCAAGTGGCACACCCAGGACAAACCTGGATTTAATCCCTAGAATCCTATCTAGTCCCCTGAGCCAAAGCGATTTCTGAGCACATAGCCAGGAGTAAGCCCTGAGCAGGTGTGCCCCTCCCCAAAGATTAGTTAGTTCATTATAAAATATATAAGAAACATGTATACGTGGACAGCTAGAAGAAAACAGACAACCAAAGCTTCTATATCCTCTCCATGAGAAATTCTAATGTTCAATAACTTGCATTTTGCAGTTTGGGTTTTACAGACTTTAGTATATAGGCATGATCTCTAATTAATCCTGTCATTCCTCTTTCCTACTGTCCAGATGAGGGTTGGAAATTAATGGGTTCTAATCATAGTATGATTTTTTTTCCTGGTGACCAACATCCTAATCACAGCATGATTTTTCTGGGGACAATTCAGGAGGTCACCAAAAGTCACCCCATTAAAGAGCTTTTGCTGCCCAGGAAATTGGCCCAGGCAAAAATGGCCAGGGATCTGGCTGCTGTATGACATGAATCAGCGGCAAAATTTTTTTCTTAGAGCAAAAGATGTTCCTAGTACTCTTAGCATTTGGGAAATTCTAAGGGACTTAGGAGCTGTACTGATTTTGTCAGCATTAATTTTAAAGCTATAGATATTTTTGGTAATATAAATATGTTTTGAAGAGCAAGGCTAACTCCTAGAACAATGGCTTTTGAGTTTTCTTAGAAGACATTAGAGAGAAAATTTTATTACTTGTAGCACTCTGTAAATAACGAATGTCTAACCTTTAAGCCATCCTGAGAGAGAATTGCTGGAGAAAACTGCGATTCAAATATCTTGCAATTTACAGCTCTAACAAAATAATCTTTTGAAACTTATCTAATTGAAGATCTAATTATCATAATACTCGGGTAGGGAAAGTTTGTGTAATAAGATGTCATTATGCCAATGTTATCATTAGTTAAAAATGGTTCAAATTGCCTTAAGAAGTAAAAATAAATATGTGGTGCTTAATCGGAAAGAAATCATTACAATAAATGAAGGGTCTTAGAGCAAGAAATTGTCAGAAATTGTCTGCTACTGTGTAGGCATAAGACCAAGAGATTGGTTGCTGCCAGATAACATTACAAATAATTTGTCATCCCAGACCATCACAATAACCGCCAAAGAAAGATGACAAGTGTATAAAAACAACATGCAAAGAGATAAAAGTATCATCCCTTAAGTTGAATTAAAAATCCCAACTTCATAAAATATTACAAAACTCTCCGCCCCAAAACATACCCGAAGTTTTTTTCTGAAGACAATTACACTTAGTCCAATCTATGACTGACATAAGGTTAAGGATCATGTCTATTATTAAACCCTAATTGCAGATTATATAAAACACAATTTTATGATTAAATTGCTCAATATTATAGAAGAGTCATTCAAACTTAATAAGCTTGATCACTGTAATTAAATTCAGAAAAGAGTAGGACATCTAGAATAATTAAATTATTCTGCATTAAAATATCATCATTATATATTTACCTTATAAAGATTTTTATTAGGGATTTAGAATATAAAACATGCTATTAGAATTACAGTTCTAAACATATTTGACATATTTGAAGGCATAAACTAGAATTGACATACTATGTATATATATGAATATTGGCTATTTTATAATGAAAGGAAAAATCCTCATCATACAGTGATAGATGAGAACAAATAGGTATTTTAGAGATTCACTTAAAAGTTTTTAAAATGAATGATGACAATTGCAGATGACAGATATTAAAAATTAGATTGTTGCCTAAAGTTAGTTTGAATCTTCTCTCTATAATAAAATTAGCATATTCCAAGAGATTTTGAATGCTACATTATTATTCCTTAATAATCATATATTTTGAATTTAATATAAATTTTGCACATACTTATGTATTCCAAACTTTACTCTTTCTATAGAATTTAATGAGGAATAAAAAGGAAAAAGAGTGAGTAGGGAAGAGGGAGAAGGAAAGAAAGAGAGGAAGATAGAAATAAAGAGCTATAGATTCAACATATCAATCACATTAGACAACATATAAGGGTCAGAGTAGGGGTATAAATAACTATTGTATAGCTTAACCTTAAAAAACATACATTATAGACAGGAGATAGAAAATGCCATAGATCTGTGCTTTGATTTGGTGTCTATAGTACAATTGGGCAGGGACTTCTACATCAAGAACTTTAAAGTCGAAGGGCTATTGGTATAGAAATATAGTGGAATCAGAATGCATATGTTTTGTAAGACAACTGGGAAGATACTACAGAATTAACTTGTGTATGTTTATGAATCCATTTTATGTTTCAAGAACCAGATGGGTATTTCAGAAATACCCATCCCCAAGCACAGGGTAGCAAATGCCAAGATATGGAAGATTATTTTTAGAAATGCTTTAAGAAAAATATATAGAATTCTGATAAATATGCTACTAATTATGTAAAAAATAGCACTGAAAAATCAGAGCAATAATACACCAGATATAAAACTTAATTTGCACATAGTCAAGTAAAATTCTATCCCCAGCATCCCCCAAGTCTCCTAGAAGTGATCCCTGAATTGAGAGCCAGGAATAAGCATTGAGCACTATCTAGTATGGCCCCCAAACAAACAAACAAACAAACAAACAAAAAAAAGAAATCACAGAAATTATATGCGATAGATAACCATGTGTACATTTGTGTTTTCTGAAAGAAAAAGGCCAATTTACTAAAGTTACTTGATTTGGACCTAAAGAACGAGAAACTATTGCTATTCTCTGAATGGTAACAGAGAAGTAATACATTTTTTATGAAGTAAATAAATATGCAGACATCTTTTGTACTCTAAAATTGATGACAAACCTTATATATTAAGCATGTTTTTAGAGAAATAGTCTATTTCCCTCTAGGAACTTCCCCTCAAAATCTGTATTTTGTTAGTTTTTTTTCCCTTTTTTCTTAATTTAAACATCTTGATTACATATATGATTGTGATTAGGTTTCAGTCATGTAAAGAACACCCCCTTCACCAGTGCAACATTCCCTCCACCAATGTCCCAAGTCTCCCTCCATCCCACCCCACCCTCACCTGTACTCCAGACAGGCTTTGCAGTTCCCTTATTCATTCACATGATTATGGTAGTTCTCTGTGTAGTTATTTCTATAACTGCACTCACCACTCTTTGTGGTGAGCTTCATGAAGTGAGCTGGAAGTTCCAGCCCTCCTCTCATTGTCTCCGAGGATTGTTGCAAAAATGACTTTTATTTTTCTTAAAACCCATAGATGAGTGAGACTATTCTGCGTCTCTCTCTCCCCCTCTGACTTATTTCACTCAGCATGAAAGATTTCATGTACATCCATGTATAGGAAAATTTCATGACTTCATCTCTCCTGACGGCTGCATAATATTCCATTGTGTATATGTACCACTGTTTCTTTAGCCATTCGTCTGGTGAAGAGCATCTTGGTTGTTTCCAGAGCCTGCTATTGTGAATAGTGCTGCAATAAATATAGGTGTGAGGAAGGGGTTTTTGTATTGTATTCTTGTGTTCTTAGGGTAGATCCCTAGAAGTGGAATAGCTGGGTCGAATGGGAGCTCAATTTCCAGATTTTGGAGGAATCTCCATATCCCTTTCCATAGAGGTTGGACTAGATGGCATTCCCACCAGCAGTGAATAAGAGTTCCTTTTCTCCACATCCCTGCCAGCACTGCTTGTTCTCATTCTTTGTGATGTGTGCCAATCTCTGTGGTGTGAAATGGTATTTCATCATTGTTTTGATTTGCATCTCCCTGATGATTAGTGATGAGGAGCATTTTTTCATGTGCCCTCCTTTCACACATTTTTCTTTCCATCGTCACCACTTCTCTCCTTCCTACCCTGCTTCCTTCCTTCTCTGTATTCTCTATATTTTCCTCCCTCCTTCTGTCCTTCTCTCCCTCTTCTCTTCTCCTTTCTTCTTTCCTCCCTCCTTTCTTCCTTCTCTCCTCCTTCCTTTTTTCTTTCTTCTTCCCTTCTTTCTGTCATTTCTCTTTTCTTTCTTTCATCTTCGTTTCTTCTTCCTTCCTTCTCTCCATCCTCCCTCCTTCCTTTCTTTCATATTGCTCCCTTTATCCCTTTCTTCCATCCTTCCTTTCTTTTCTCCCTCCTTCCTTTCTTCTTTCTTCTTCCCTTCTTTCTGTCCTTTCTCTTTCCTTTCTTTCATCTTTCTTTCTTCCATTTTTCCTATCTTCCTTCTTTCTTCTTCCTTCCTTCTATCCATCCTCCCTTTCTTTCATATTACTCCCTTTCTCCCTCTCTTTCACCCTTCCTTTCTTTCTCCCTCCTTCCCTTCTTCCTCTTTCTTTCCTTCCTCTTGCTTCATACAAGATAATGTGTGAAGCAGTTGCTCAGAAGCTCGCCTACAGCCTTCAAGAGAAATGGCAGCCCCATGCTGCTGAGACCAGATAAAGTGTGAATTGGAAGGAAAACTGTCACAGCAAAAGGGAACAAAGACATAGAGAGATGATGGAGTTTATTTTAAACTGCAATTTCAATGGCACTTTTTATTTTCAGCAATGTTTAGAAAACATTCTCAATTACATCTATGAGAGGGATAAATTAGCATTTCCCGGAATTTTGATTTTGACTTGTAAAATATTGAAGGCCTTCCTCATAGAGCCTTCTGAATAATGTAACTGCCCTTTATTAAACATCTTTGCTCCCTTTCGCCTTAAGTCCCCTAACTTCATTTTGTCTTTTGAATTATTCAATTTCAGCAAAGAAAAAATAATTCTGCTGCCCTAGACATTGGTCTGGTCTAGCATTTTTGTTATGTTTGAAGGAGTTTCACAAGTTAAAAAGAGGTCTGAAAAAGAGCATGGCTATAGCCAGAAAACTTGACTTTCTGATTCCCCCAGAGTTGTACATCAAGATATGAATATTAACACAACCCCATGTGGTTCCCCGTGGGATGGCTTGGTCCCATCCCTAACAGACCCCAGGATTTCTACCTTATCTGGCACTTTAAGTTGGCATTGCTTATCTGTGTGCTATTATGGGAAAAATTTCATGCCAAAAGAGCAAGGATTTTGTGGTTTGAATGCCAGAGGAATATTTAGATCTGAGCATTTGCTGATCCATATGTTTTTACTACAGTTGTTTTTATTTTCATTTTCACAAAGGTAGAGAATATTCCCTGTCAAGAAGGATCCTGGAGTTATTTTTGTTTTCTTCACAGGTTTGTTTGAGAATATAACAAAAAACTATAAAATATCTGTTGAATTAAAAAAAATTTGACTTAATTTTATTATCTGTGAACTGCCATGGATCCTATCAGTTTAAGGTGATAGAATATCATTATGTATAAGTCTACTTATTTGAATATAAGGGCTTGAATAAGTAGATGAAGATATAATGGGGACCAAGTATTCAGTGGGTTGTATGTGAAAATTTGATTGTGAGAGAGGGACAAAGGGTTACAACAACAAACTGAGCCACAAAATAAGAAACAAGAAATTAGTCCCCCGTCAAGGAAGATATAAGTTTAAAACTCTCCTGAGACCTTGAAGATTTCCTGCCTCTTCTCAGTCTTTATATGTGCTTTAATAGTTTGAGGTAGTACATTTTCCAATTAATATATTCAATGTTATTGGGGAAATTTGTTCTCTAGAATATTATTGAGGTAGTAAGGCTTGACAAAATGAAGACAGCTACTATTAAGGCATTCTGAAAGAAGCTAATAATGAGTTAATTTTCTACTAATGGATAAGCAAGTGTGACATCTTATAAATATTTCTTTTTATAAGGAACATTATTCCAGATAGAACTGTGGATCTCAATAAAGAAATAAGACTACTGGATGATCTGAATGTTTGCATCCCTCCAAAATTATTAACTAAAATCCAAATATTATGGTACTTGGAAATGAGGCATACGAGAAGTGACTAGATCCTGAGATAAAACCCCAAGAGGTAGGGTTATATAATTATAAATGAGAAAAAAATGTTCCCTCATCTCTTCCACATTGTGTGGACATTAAAAAATTGTTGGAATCCTCTTGATGCTGTATCTGAAATGCCCGTAGAGCAACTGCTCTGGAGATTCTTCTTGAGGTGAAAACTCCAGAGATAGGGAAGGTCAGATCTGTCTACTCATTATTAGTATGTCTCTGGACCATCCCTCCTACCTCTCAGAGAGCTTGGGTAAATCGGATTACCAGTCCATCTTTCGGTCATGTTTGTTATCCATTGTGATGGTCCCTAGACACCCCAATATTTATGTTTAGCTTTCCATGGCATCTTGAACACTCCTGGCTATCAATTTTTTATCCCTGGCAATGTCTCCCTGAATATATCCCAGTTTCTTTTGCCCTATAAAGGATTGTCAGAATAGAATAAAGTGTCTTTAGTCATCAGCTTGTAACCACTTCTTTCAAGGTCATTAGCTGGGGGAATGGAGTGCACTAGTCAGGCAGGATTTGACAATCACTGCCCAACTGGGTCAACAAAAGATAATAATTCTCCAGGAACCATGTAACAGATAGGATATCATATCTATTGAACATGTGCTGGGGAGATATCTCAAATTTTATGCTTTGCATTCTAGAGTTTCTGATCAATCCCAGTATCATTACCCAAAACAAACAACAACCAGTATAACACTTTTTTAAAAAATAAAAAGCTTTGCCATAGAAACACCAAATAAAAGAATGTTGTTGTAGTTATCAAAAGAAAAATTACTGTAGAGCAAAGATTATTGGCAGAAAGAAAGAACATTGTACAATGATAAAGATGTCAATTTGTCCAACAGGGCATACTAATCCTTAAAGTATGTGCTCTTAAGATAAAAGACAGCAGAATGAGCAAAATAATTAAGATGTCAGCAGAAAACCATAGAACACAAACAAAATAAATCAATATAATTAAAAGGCTTTGCTTTGAACAAATACAATTGAAAAAGTCAAGAAACTTAGAGACAAAAGAAACAAGGAACCAATTTAATAATAGAGAATGCATTACACATCGTACAAACATATCTCTACTGTTAAATACAAACTATAACATGCAATATAGATTATATTAAGCTTTATTGTATATGTTATTGTGTATGTTATCTATATGTTATTGTAGGTAGGATACTGTATTTTGTGTATATATTGAATCTTAATAAGTAATGATTTTACATTGTGCATGTCAGGTCCAGATGGTGAACTATCGAATATTTAAGAAAGAATAAAAAGAAAATAATCATGTAAACATATTATTAGAATATAGAATAATAATAAGGGACCTTCCTAAGTATTTCATAGAGATGAACACTGGTGTTCACAAAATAAACTGAAGAATTGCATAAGAGACAAGGAAATAGAGACCAGAGCGATAGCACAGTGCTAGGACTTTTCCCAGGTATGTGGCTGACCCAGGACAGACCTTGGTATGATCCCCCAGCATCCCATATGGTCCCCCAAGCGATTTCTGAGCACATAGCCAGGAGTAATCCCTGAACATCACCGGGTATGTCCCCCAAACAAACAAACAAACAAAAAGAGACAAAAAAAACTTTAAACCTAAGCAGTTTGTGAATATCGTAAATTGACAAAATTCTTTAATGGTAGTACTTAACATCTTAATATTTCATTGTCTATATGTGTTTATTTCAAAAATTAAAAAAATTTAGACATGCAACTAACAACCTATATTCAATCTTTGGCACCTCATAGAGTCCCCTGAGCACCACCGGGAATGACACCTGTAATTCCAGGCTACTTCCAGACATGTTCCCCAAATTAAAAACACATTAAAGAAAGAAAAAATGTTTTTTTATCAATACACACCCTTAGATTGCATTAACTCCATTATATATGTATAAAGAAAGAAGAATGACATGAACAATTTAATATTTTATTACCAAAAAAATGTTACCAAGGAATTGGCAAGCTTTTCATAATGAGATAATGTTCAATTATAAAAAAATATAAACATTTACTCCATTTTCAATCTATAATAGTACACCACCTAAAGAAATGAATTTAAAGATTGGGATGGGATATATTTAAATATATTTCTCATTTACTTACGTAAAAAAATTACTGAAATAAAATGCAAAACTTTCATTTCACAAAAGTAATTTAATAACTTAGCCATATTCTCTAGAGTTTTCCTGACAATCCAACATGCAAAACTTACATGCATAAATTCAATTATAGGTTATGTTTCTTTGGGCTTTCAAAAATATATTCATTTCTTTCATATTTCCCCAGTACTTTCAACAGACATTTAAATAGCCCAACTTTGAGCACTTCATTATCATAATCTTTTCATGAAAAGAAAATATAATTCATTTCAGAGCCAATTTATAATTTTAATTTATCATTTTTAATCCAAATACTGCAGTTATGGTACGATTTAGTTCAACATGATAACTCTATTACAGTACTGCAAGATATAAACTGTAATTTCTAATCGTAGAAAGAGACAGTAGAGGTCTAGAAATGACTTCTATTATTCTAGTCTCCAAATAAGTCACACGTTTTTGCAGCGATGTGTTACTGAAAGTGATCTTAAAAGATACCTTTCCTTTTCCAAGATGAACGACTATGCATCCCTTATGATCCCAATATTGTTTTTCCTATGAATGATAACCGATCCTCATTAAATCCCAAAGTAGGGAGCAGATAGCTGAGTCTGTCCTTCTGCATCATTGTAAGCCTATGTAGCAGCTAACACACTTACTGTTTATTTAGATGGTTATTTCTGTTCTGGATTTTGAGCCTTTGCAGAGGAAGTTATGGCATTGTAAATCACCATCCACTAGGTGATTCAAATAATGAAGATAGTGCCCCGTGTATGATTATAAAGTGAATTAGTGAATTTCGAATCTGAAAACAATCTATGTAGATTCATTTTTAACAACATTTTTTTGCATGTTTCAGATTCGATTTCTAGAGCTCTATTTACATGTACATGCACAAATATTTACATTCAACTTAGTGGCTTTGTTATATTTAAAGAATTTTTTCAATTAATCTTAGCTCTGTGAAATTTTATATCACCTTGAAAAAAACACTATATCACCACTTCATTGTTTTCTCCTTCTATTTTCTTTTTTTGTTTTGTTTTGTTTTGTTCTGTTGTGTTGTGTTTTGGGGCCACACCCTGCATTGCTCAGGGCTTAGTTCTGACTATGTGCTCAGGAATTATTCCTGGAGTTTTTTGGGGGAAACATATAGGATGCCTGGGATATATTCTGGGCCAGCGCGTGCAAAGAAATACCTTATCTAATGTACTATCAGCTCATTCCCTTTTCATTTTTTGGTGCCATTTAAATAATATTCCAAAGAGTGGATGTGAACAGTTGTTTATTCATTAGCTGTGACAGTGGGATTCTTCACACGCTTAAGCTATAATAAAAAGTTCTGCTAGAAACATGCTTGAACATATTTTTGTGAGTGTTTTTATTTATCTTGAGAATTTAACCGAGTTATGCAGTTATGCTGTTCAATAACATAATATCTCAATTTTTGGAGCAAATTGTGCTGTCATTTTTAATATAACTACTCATGTATAAATATTGTAATCGTACATACTTTCATCAGTCCTTCTTATTCTTTTTGTTTTAATTGTTCACATTCTTTTGGGTGGGCAATCTTATTTCATTGTATAGTTTGTTTGTTTGTTTGTTTGATTTTTGGTTTTTGAGTCCCACCCAACGGTGATCAGGGATTATTCCTGGCTCTGTGCTCAGAAATTACCCCTGCTCAGGGGACCATATGAGATGCTGGAATTGAACATAGGTTCATCCTGGGTCAGTTTCATGTAAGGCAATTGCCCTACCACTGTGCTGTCACTCTGGCCCCCACATTGTACAGTTTTAAGGGTACAGAAATTTTTATTCCTCTGCTGATATTGTGTATCTGATACTTGTTTCTTGTAAATATGTGTATCTTCTTTAGAGAAAATGTCTTTTGAATGTTTTTTTCCTGATGCCAATCTCCTGAATTTATTAAGATATTTATTCTATGTTCTGATTTTTAGGCTTTTCTATATAAATTCCCATGTCATTTATAAATAGAGATAATTTTAATTCTTCTCTTCTAATGTTATGTCATTTATTTTTCTCCTTCTTAATTTATCTTGCTAGAATATTCAATATAATGTTAAATACATATGATTAAGTAAAACATCCTTGTCTAGTTTCTGATCTTACAGGCAAGCATTCAGTTTATTAGTAGAATTTTAGACATCATAGGTCCTTATTACAGGTGCCTTATGTTAAATTGAATGTTTCTACCTATGTCCCAAGTCTCCCTCCTCCCCACCCGACCCCCGCCTGTACTCTAAACAGGCTCTCCATTTCCCTCATACATTCTCATTATTAGGACAGTTCAAAATGTAGTTATTTCTCTAAATAAACTCATCACTCTTTGTGGTGAGCTTCCTGAGGTGAGCTGGAACATTGGTGATGGGAATGTTGCACTGGTGATGGGTGGTGGTGTTCTTTACATGAGTGAAACCCAAACACAAAAAAAAAAAAAAAAGAAAAAAAAGTTAAAATGCCTTTCTGAAAATTCTAAGAAGATATTATGAGAATAAGACAAGCATGTCATTTCCTGCCTGACTTCTAAAAACATGGATGCAGTGAATGGAAGAATGAATCTGGACAGACTGCAAGCAGATAACATGAGGTTATTCTGATCATTATGACTTATAATTTTGTGGTTTCAAGATTTTAAAAGAAAATGATTGAGCATAATATCTAAAAACCCAAATGTGCTCATGTGACTTTAGTATTGAGATCTGTAAATAATCCCCTATATTATCATCAGGTATGTGTTTGTTTTTGTTTTGGTGTCACACTCAGCTATGCATAGGGCTTATTCCTGATTCAGGGATCATATATGGGGATCATGACCAAACTCTAGTTGTTCACATGTGCAAGGCAAGTGCCTTATTTGCTATACAATCTCTCCAACTCAGAAAATGGATTCTAATTATCTTCCTATATAGTATTTATCTAGCTCATATGAGAAGAAAAATAGTGGTTTAGTTCAAAGCAATGACTGAGCCCCTATTTTTATATTTTAGGAATAAAATCATTAGATTAAAAAAAAAGAATGTTTCTACCTGTAATTGACTTGTGTTTTCAATCAAGGTGTTTAATCAAGGAATATTTTTCCTATGTGAATTTTATAGTGACTTCTTGTCATTGCTCCCTCTGAATATAGTATATTGTACTGATTGACTTTCACAGGTTGAACCAAATTTGTATTCCTGGAAAAAATTCCACATGATCATTATTTGATTCTTTTAATGTACTGCTTAATGTGACTTCTCAATATATCATTGTGTATTTTGTATCAATATTCCAAATGCATACTTGTATTTTTGGCAACTTTTGGTCTTATTTGGATAATAGTCAATTTGTCTTACAGGAAAAATTGGATGCGAATTGTATTCTATTTCTTTTATCAAAAATATCAACTTGGAAACCAGAAATAGTATAGCAGAAAAGGCTCATGCCTTGTATGTCACCTACTTGGATTTGATCCCTGGTTCGCTCTATGGTTCTACAAGCACTACCAGGAGTGATCCCTAAACAAAAGCCAGGAGTAAGCCTTGAGTACCTATGGATGTGGCTTAAAAACAAACAAAAAGAAACCCCACAAACAATAAAACCCACTTTTCTTATCACTGGCAAACAAACAAACTTCTCCTGAAATGGTAACATACTTTTATTTATTTCCAGAGTACTGAAAAAGTTCTTTTTTATCATTTCATTTTACTGTTTTTTTTATCATTTGCAACAATCAGTTGTTTTATAGAGGGGATTTCCAGAAGCCTTTTCCTCTGCCACCAAGATTTGCCTTTCCTTGGCTGCATTGAACTTAAGGTGAGGATGAAACCATCCTTGCATCACTCTTCTCCATTTTCCAATTTTCTCCATCTCTACTATACCTACAGAAGTAGGAACCTGGAAGCTCTGATCAATTATTTTTACATTGGTTTCCATTCATTAAATATCTTTAGAGCACCAGGCCAGAATAGCAAGAAAAGGAGAATGAAAAGTTGGTATTTCAGGATCTTGCAGGAAACTCTGCTTCGACTTTTTCCTACCATTTACTTACTCTCATCACCAACTTGAAGAGGAGCAAAACTTAAGCTGCACAAATAATTTGATGCAGCAGCTTGTTGACAGAACCAATCTACTTCATTAAATGCTACATTTTCAAAGATAAAAAGTCATTCTGTAGATTTTATCCATGAACACAAAAAATGTTGTTAAAAATCAAGAGTTGTGATGACTTCACAAAAGCAAATTTGCTGCAGCAGGATGTTTCTTACATGACCCTGTTATGTTCCTTAAATAGGTGGTTATTTAGTCTTTTTTACATAGGTTATGAGGTAATTTAGTAATATAAATAAGATACATGGCACATACTGAGTAATTTATGTATCATATTAAACGATTCTCTTCAGCAAAAGCAGTTTAGGAAAAAGATGAGTTTTAGATAGTAGTGAAATATTAAAATAATGATGCTAGAACTTAAAAAATACAGTCACGGGGCAAGGAGATCAAATAAAACTTATTTTTAGAAAATAATATACTAGGCATGAAAACTCTAAAATTATCAGTGGTGGTAAAATTAGGTTAGATGCTGAATCTCAATCTCTCCATAGTTGATGTCTCATATTTCATATTCAGTTACTTGAAGAGAAGCTTTAAGAATGATATCTTAAACAGAATGAAATGAGCTAGTTAGCTGTCTCGCATCTAATTAAATGTAAAATATTTACAATATAGTCATTTCATGGCATATAAAAATTTTAATGCAGCTAATACCAAAAGAGCAGAAATTATCTTTGCTTTCATGTATGAGTAAGATACTACTATTAAACTAAATAGTCGTGAAGTGTGTCTAACTAAGAATAATTAAACTCTAAATTTGTTTATTTTATTTGATATTCTTCTATAATCTTTTCTATCTATGTGATGTTAGATATTTACTCAAATTGACTAAAGTTTTTCCCATTGTCTCTTGTCAAAAATATTTTGTCTTTGAATTATTTCTAGTTGCTCCAATTTTATATCCTTTATTTTATTAATTTCCAATATTTATTTATTTATTTATTTATTTTGTATTAAGTCACTGTGAATTACAAAGTTATGATCTAGTTGCAGGTATACCATGTTCCAAAACCACTCCCTACACCAGCGTTCAATTCCCTGCACCTCTGTTTTCTTCCCGCCTTTATAACTACCTGTACTGTGGTTTACAATACGGATGTTGATAGGCTATCATACATGTCACTTTACTGCCTTTCAGGACTATGCCCTCTTCCAGAATGATGATTGCAATTCACCAATGTAATATTGTTTCTTTAACCCACATTTTCTCACCACTACCCCAGTGACAAGTTCTTAACTGAAAATCAGTTCTTATGTTTTACTATTGCCTTAGATCATTTGATATTTCTCAACTATGTTTTCCTTTGCTTTATAAAATTATTTTGGTTTTGAGGCCACAACCTGCTATCTTCTGGGTTTACTCCTGATTTGCACTCAGGGATCACCCCTGTGTTTGGGGATACATATATATGATATGTCAGATATTGAACCCAGATAGGTCACATGCAAGACAAACACCCATATTGCTCTACTCTTTCTCTAGTTCAACCAACTAACCAACTATGTTTCTTTATATTCTAGCATAAATGATTGGATAGAATTCTGTGTTGGAGAAGGATATTGCTTATAAAATTAGATTATATTCCACAAAAGCTATATTGCATTTCAGTGTTATAAGGGTATTGTTCAACTTCTAAAATTTATTAACCATTTTTGTGGTACTGGTATTTACAACTGTTTATTATCAGTATAAAACCAAATATACAAAGTTCATATTGAATTAGCTTGAAGCTAGATATTAGAATTTTATGAATCTTGAGATTATTTGGATATTATTTTGTCAATACAAAGAACTTAAGAAAAAATAAAGTACAATAATACTATTGAAAGCTGTTTTCATATTAAGTGATTATAGTCATTACAGTATTGTACACTCTTTTTTCTCTTTTTTTGTTTTTAGGGTCACATCCCATGGCGCTCAGGGGTTACTCCTGGCTCTGTGCACTGAAGTTGCTCCTGGTTGGCTCAAAGGACATAGGGGATGCCAGGAATCAAACCAGAGTCCATCTAGGATTGGCTAGGTGAAAGCCCACGTGGTGCTAGGACTCAAAACTCAGATCTTCTGCATGCAAAGTATGCCCACAGTCCTTTGTGCTCTCTCTCTAGCCACATAAACAAAATTTTAATTCCTTCTAGCTCATTTTCTATTAGTGAGCATCTTCCTGCTATATCCTTCTTTATAAGAAGGAAAGATAAGAAACTTTGAGAAGGATTAATGATCAGGAATTCTTACACTAGCAAAATAAAGAATGGTGAGCATCTAAGAATCCATAGAGGATAAATCAAAGTCACAGCTTCATATCAAAAATCAGAATCCTAGTCCTGCTCTTGCATTTATGAATTTCATGTTTTAAAAAAAAACCTATTTGATATTTCAGTGTAACCGTATATGTATAATCCTAGTAAAAAATTTTCACTTCCCTCCCAGACATAATTACATTCTTCTGTTTTATGAGGTATAAAATATTGTATAATATCCATATATTTAAGTTATCAATTTTGATTCATAAGTTTTTAACTATCATTGTCTTTGCCTGATTTATTCTATTGTCTACTGATACAGTTCTCTTAACTCTGGATTCTTTCATTTGTCATTTTATTTTCCTTGGAAATATGGGTCCTTTGTTCTTGAGAAGAAAGACTCTGTCCATCCATGCATCTCTGTATATCTGTGCACACACATAAATGCATGTGTATATATGTACAAATGTATCTGTATGTCAAAGATAACATGAATACCAAAACATAAATGTTTCTGTTAGGAATATTCAAAACAGATTATTATCATGCATGAAGACAAAGAGAGTCCTTTCCAAAATATTCTGTTTCTGTTAAATGACTTCCCTCTGGAGGAAATTACACTTCCAACTATCCCTTAAGGCATCAGAGTTTCAGATATATTTCAATATGAATTGCACTTCAAGATTCATATTTGAGAAAGAATACTAGATGAACTTATGAAACATGAACTTGCTCCAGAAAACAAGCTGAAATAGCTTCAATTGAGTGGTCTTTTTTATGGACAAATTGTCCTTAATTTTGGATACATCATATTGATGGCAAGAAAAGGCAAAATTATCATGTAAAATGACAGAAATATTTGGCAAAATACAACTTGTAATTTCGCTTTTCTTGTATCCTTCAACATATTGAGGCTGTGATGCACTGGAAGTGGATAAAAAGGCACTTAGGAGAGCTTTTCCACCCAGCTGGCTCAGTACTCAGTACTTGACAAGTCCTGGAACTATAGTGAGGGATTTAAAATAGATCAAATCAGCTACAGTAAAAGTAACACAATGACCAAAAAATAAAAATATAAACCTTCCTTTATTCTGATGTTGTTCTGGCTAGCATTATCACTTAAGTATCCAAACAGCTGTGCTCATGTTAGAGTGCCAGCTGATCAAAAATAAGTTGCTTCTAAAAACCAGCCATCTAGAATTCCAACTGAAAGTTTATGGTGGGTGAGCATGATAATTCATTGCTCTCTTTTCTGTCTTTTTATAAACATGGTCTGTCTTGCTTATATGTAAGGAGAAGTTAAATAATATTGTGTCCAAATTTAGTGAATATAATGAACTAGGCCCTGTTCGAAATGTTCCTATAGACATGATAAAAATAGTCTTCCTATCAATATTTTGGTTATAGAATTTAAAATGTCTGTTAATATTTATGATTCATTTTTAGAGGGAATCTATTAAACTCTTTGAGTCACATAGCTAACATGAGTTGAAGCAAAGATTTCTATCCAAGTTTGATAGGAAATCACGTTCTCAATAAAAAACTATACCTTTAGTTGGATTTTCCTAAACTCTCAACTCACTTGTTATTCATGATCTGTTTTATACTTTAGGTGCTGGAACTTGGTAAGTTTCTGAATACAATTTTCTTCCTACAGGAGAAAAGTCAACCTTTCTAAACTCAAGTCTAGGAGTACCTTTGGTTTTTAAATATGAATTTGCAGGTCTCTCTACAGTAGGTATGAAAGCCTTTGGGGAGACCCAAAGTGCTCATAATCATCTGACCATAATTCTTCCATAAAGAAATAAAATACACTTAAATTCACTTATCTCCTCTTTTTGGAGTCATTCCCATCTTGTTCTCAAATAAAGAACAAAAGACATTTCAATGTCCCATCTACCTGGGAAAATGGTAGAATTTCCTTCCAGGTCCTTGAAGACAGTTAATAAAAAAAAGGCAAAGTAATATGAAGAAACAACCAAAACATGGATCCCAAAGTGATCATCAGTGCAACAACACAAAACAAATTTCTTAGATTCCATAGCCAAAAATTTCTGGCAAGCAAATGAATCCCTATATTATTGCAAACAAGAGGCAATAATTGGATAGCTGGCTATTTCTTGCCAAAAATGGCAATCCTTTTCTGGCCCTGAGAGATAATACAGAGCCCTGAGCTGCTTAGCCATTTCAGCTGCCTCACAATAGTTGATGTACAGTTAGCTATTATCGTCGTCAAAGAAGAAATTGCAATAATTTCCCCCTCTGTGGCAAATGTAAAACACCCTATATGAAAGCACTCATCTTTACTCAGTGTAAAAGCCATTACCTTTGTTGTCAACATTTGAGACACAATCCAGCTGGGTTTAAAACCAAGAAGACATTTAGTGTTCATGTCATGAGATTAGCCTTACTTGTTGGCAATGTGATGATTTGGCTTAATCATTTTAATGATCCCATAAAAGAAAATGAGGTATGATGTTAGTAGAGGAAAAAGAAGGGGGTTTGGATAGGCAAATGTGCCATTCTTCAGAAGCAGAAGGCCAGAGTGGGTGCAGAAGATAAGCCATGATTTGTTGGTGGGATTCCCAGTTTGTAATGGCTTCAGGAAGGCCAGCAAATCTAGCTGAAAATGGTCTTTGCTAGCCAAAAATTGGTTCAAATTCAGCTCCTTTTTGATGGAGCTGCAATCATTGTTTTTAAATAAAAGCAGGATCTCTCTTCTCTTGTTGTTACAAATTGAACTGCATAACACTAGAGATTTAGTCTATAAAGACTTTTAGAAGTTATTTAAAACCCAACCCCAGGGCAGAAATAGTTTCCCGGCAGACTAATCCTAGTCAAGCAATCAACTATCTGAAAGGATCTTGCTGATGATTCAAACTTACTCACAGAAGCAAGACTGAAACTTGTTTCATGTGTGGCTTTGTCTAATAGTTTACACTATCTACATGGAAAAAGAAGTATACTAGCAAATTAGTTTATTCTAAAACCTTCTGAAACATGTCCTTAATTTTAGTTCTTTTTCTTTGTCCTATTTAGGCTTTGATTACACTAAACATGTCGCCCTTGGGGTCATCCTAGGAGTACAGAGGGGACATTTGTAATCAGGTCTAGATCTCACATACCTTCATAGGTATGAATCTTATGAGCTCAGAATCAATAAATTTTCTCATACATCCAGAGATGCAAATTCCATGATTCTGTTTTTTGGAGTTGCATAATATTCCAGCATGTATTGTATGTGTGTGTGTGTGTGTGTGTGTGTGTGTGTGTGTGTGTGTGTGTGTGTGTGTGTAGCAACCTGGATAAAACTAGAAGGTATCATGCTGAATTAAGTAAGACAGGAACTGATATATAATGTTTTATCTCAAATATGGGATTTAAAGATACTCAGTAAGGTTAAGTAAGAAAAGTTTAGGGCTGGAACAATAGCACAGCGGTAGAAAGTTGCCTTGCACTTGGCTAACCTGGGACAGACCTGAGTTTGAGCCCCAGCATCCCATATGGTCTCTCGAGCCTGTCAGGAGCTATTTCTGAGCACAGAACCAGGAGTAAAACCTGAGTGCTGCTGGGTGGGACCCAAAACAAACAAACAAACAAAAAATAATGAAAGTCCAAAGACAACACATGAGAAAACTTATCCACACAATTGAGTCGGGGTGTGCTAGGGAAGGAGAGTGGATACCGATGATGGGTGTTTTTGATGCTATTTTTGTAGAAAACCATTATTAATAGCATTGAAAACCAGGGAATCTCATTTACTTTAAATGACAGGATATGGAGCAATAGTACAAGTCTTTGTTCTACGAAATTTATTCAAACAGATATGTGTTTTCATGTATATTTATGCCATAATTCAAAATCCAAATGTTAGGTTCCAGTTGTTTTCTCTGCTTAAATTTGACTTACAAATTTTGACCAAAAGATGCAATGAATTCTTCATATTTTTCTATCGTGTTACATATTACTACATAGACTAGCAGATATTATTATAAAAGATAGTAATGTTCTAGTCTATGGTAGGAAAAATATTGTAGTGGTCCTTTAAGGTAGATGTTGCTTCTATAATATTGCAATTTTAGCTTTTTTTTAAATTTTCCTGTTTGGCTACATCGGTGGTGTTCAAAGGCTAACTTATGCTTTTGGTTCAGGAATCACCACTGGTGCGGCTCAGTGGACTATATGGGGTGCTAGAAAGTTACCCCAAGTCAGCTTTGTGCAAGGCAAGTGAATATATTAATAATTAAATATATCAACATTGAATAAATAATCATTACCATAATGATATACATTTTATTCCCTACAGGTTTTCTTCCAATGATTTTATCTACTCTTTGGATATAAATAATACAGTATACTTAAATTTAGACATCAAACTCTTCAGCTATGGCTTTCACAAGTTATTTATTTATCTGATACACAATAACAGGGCTCAGAGCTTATTCCTAAGTTTTAACTCGGGGATAACCCCTGGAAGTGTTTGGGGGACCACATATATTGCTAGAGATAGAACCTAGGTTGACTTTAAGCAAAGTTAACAACTTACTGCTATACTATTTAAAGTGCTACTATATTATATCACAAAGCCTAAAGATTATTTTTAAAAGATCAAATTTGTAGAAGCAATGATCATGATAATAACAAGATAAATAACAATACTAGAGCTATTTTATCACTTTACTTCAAACGCAATGTTTGCCTGGCTATTTAAAAAAATTTCATTCTGAAACATTTCACTATACCAGCTATCTTTTTACTTTCTCTGTATGATTCATTGAGCATCTCTATTTTCATTCTTATTTTATATATAAAGCCTAAATCTCAGAACACGAAGCAGTCAAATTCACTGAGTGGTAGAACAAAAACTAAGAATGCTGCTCCTGGCGCCAGAAGTTTCTATACAAATACAGAGCAAATAAAACTTAAATAAGTGTGATTGTTTTGAATATGTTGACCAGAAAAACTATTGCTCTTGACTCTCTCATTATTGAAGAGCTCATGTCATGGGTTACTAATTGGGACAGCAACTGCTCACAAGTAATCCTTGATCAGTGCTAAATCTCAGGGAGAAGAGATGAAGGTCTTCAGTGAACTTGATTGGGATGGGTTTTTAGCAAAGGACAAATCAGAAATGCATGCAAAATTCAGCAAGTATAATTCTATGCAGACATAATTCCAAAATTCCATGCTTGCTTGCATTTGTATAATTTCTAATGAACTTTACATTTCCTCGCAAAATCTCCATTTTTAATTGAAGTTAATCATTCTTTTAACAGCCTGAGCAGAGAATTGCAACATCTGATAAAGTCTAAAGTGAAATGACTTCAAGACTCACCCTTATTTCACTTCTTTTCAATCAGAGAACTATAAACTTGGACTTCCAATAAAATCGGAGCCTTTGATGTGGCCATTCATTCTTTGAAGGCATTCTAGAGCATACCAATTGCTGAATCAAGAGACTCTCCATTGATGTTCCACTTAATAAACTGCCTACCTACCAAACATGTTTATTTTAAGTTCAGGTTTAATTAAAAGATAAGACTACAATGACAGAATGGTGAGAGAAATCAGGGTGTTGAAATTTGTTTTTGTTATTGCAGTGTCGCTGTTTATATTTGTAACTAATCTCTGTTCATGTCAGATCAAAAGCTCTTCTTATCAACATTTGCATTCTCCTGGCTTCCAGCCTTTTCTTACTTAGTTTTTTCTTACCTTTTTTTACTTACTATGTATTTGCTCATTCTGGGTTAAAATTCAGTGTGAGTCCATTATTGTTAAAATGAAAGTAATGAGGCATTATTATCATAAGGTAGTATTATGTTAAATATTTCACTGATTTAACATGTAATAATGATGGAGGTATTACTCTGCATTAACCTCTGTTTTGAGTTCTCTATTTTTTGTTATGTATGTGGGGGTGAAACTGGGTGCGTGGGGGTCAGCATAAAGTGTTGAAAACACTTTTTGAAAACATTCACAGAATGAAGAAACAACCATACATAATCAAGATACCAGAAAACTCGTATCCTGGCACTTAGTTTATATGGAATATGTATGTCAGACTCAAGTCAAGTTGCATTCAGTATTTAACACTTAGAACTAATAGAGCATTGATATAAGTAACTGATACTAATTTTCCAAGGATATTTTATATGACTATAATGTGTTCAAATTATTAGGTACCTACTATCCTTAAGGCAGACTTATGGAAAAGTTTAGTTGGTTGTGAAAGAAATGGATAGAGAAAGATATGTCTGGTCAAAGAGTCATATTTACCATCATCAGGCAGAAAAAAATTAAGTCCTGGGACTTCACTTTTTCAGAAAGCTTCAGCTTCATTTTGCCTTCTTGGTCCAGTTTCTAGGACATAGGATGGAACAGAAAAAGAAAAACTTATGAAAATAACACGAAATGAATATTCAAATTTACAGGCAGTACCTATCAGAGGAAGTCTTTTGGAAAAAAATATTATATGACGTTATAACATTCCAAATATTTGTAAAAGTGCCTTTTCTAAAATAATGTAATACTTTATTAAAAATTTGCAAGTTCATTATAAAAAAATCTACTGAGATAAAAATTTAGATTTATTCAAAAAGTATATAAAACAATAGAGAAACACGTTTCAAAGTATTTCATAAAGATAACTTTATAACATCATTTGATCTTCAGTACAAATTGTATCCT
Organism: Suncus etruscus; assembly: GCF_024139225.1. Classification (NCBI taxonomy): domain Eukaryota; kingdom Metazoa; phylum Chordata; class Mammalia; order Eulipotyphla; family Soricidae; genus Suncus; species Suncus etruscus. Next base: position 99,603,215 of record NC_064859.1, on the reverse strand, counting down.
CATTACTTTACACATAAAGATCTCAAAGTCATTACTGAATGACTAATCCAATTAATTAAATTAATTAATTAACTAATTTACTCAGTGCCAACTTTGAAAATTCACGTATAATATCTTAATTTTTTTGAGATTCTTATTGACTCACTCAGCTTTTCAATGGCCATATTAAATCCCAAAACTTTTATCTCCATCCTGGTATCTATTAATAATATGAGAGTTGAAACAAATTCTTGTCTTAGCTGCAAGACTAAATAGTCTTTAATATTGTTTTATACATAAATGTTCTTTGTAAAAGATAAAATACATAAAAACTACCCAGGTTTAGATTATTTACTTTTATTAAAAGAATTGTTAGCATTCTTCTTAATCCACTTCTTACATACCTTTTCTAAATTCTGTGTATTACCATTAATGAATGCTTCTTTGGGAATTTATCTAGGACATAGATAATTTATGTTTATATAGAATATAAAAAGCAATGTTTTTTAAATAGAAACTAAAAATTGATGGTATTAATACATTTTTAATAGTCTATTTAAATATTTACAGCTAGACCACTTCTAAGAGAACCTGAGGTAGCTTTAATTGTCATAAGACTCAACTAGTATAGTTGATGTTCAGAAGAGAAAAACCTGAGAAAAACATACCATTTTAGATTACCAGATATGAGATAGATTCTCAGATATCTAGAACCCAGGACTTAAAAGATCTGAAGAAAATAGAAGAAAAATATGTGTTGTCTAAAGAAACTAGTCAAAATATGTATTTCAAATTTCCTTAGCAAGTTAAGAGATATCCATGACTTAAAGTTAAGGAGGAATTTATGTGAGCATGTCTCTGAGACAGGTTAATGCAATGGGCAATCTATGATTTAATAAAAGACAGAATGGCTATTAGAGTCCATAACTCTATTATTAAAATTTTATAATGGATAGCTATATTATTACATCTAACTCAGTGAAAGACTATCATATAATTGTATTTAAGTCCTTCAGCATTCAGATTATCTAGATCACAGTAATTTTTTGCTCTATAAGATGTACCTGACCATAAGATGCACATGGTTTTTAGATGCTCTCCTCCCCTATGATCAGGCTTCAGCTCCAGATGGCATTTTCTCCATAAGTCACACTTTTGGGGATAAAAGTATGTCTTATGAAAACTATGGTAATATTAGAAAACTACTTAAGAATCATCTAATGGGCACACTACTCTCCCATCCTACCATTCTTCTTCATTCTTTGGGGGCCACTTAGCAGCTGTTAAATTGCAGTAGATCCAAGATTAGATTTTCTAAAAGGAACTACAGCGGTGATCATCTATTGTTCTGGCTAAACAATGTCATATACTTAGATCACTTTTAACATATCACTAGATCCATAAGACACAGAGCAAAAAGGGAGTTTTGATTTTTTTTTTTCTGTGTACTTATGGTGCCAGACTTGTGTTGGCCAACCCATGTTCCAAGTCAAATAATTATGGAAAGAATATCATTTCTGTCTTCAAAAGTTATAACAGATAACTCACTCTGCCTCACACAGTCTCAATCTCTCAACCAAGGAAAGGCTGCTTTTAAAGATGGCTGCCTCCATTCCTATGAGAAACTGGTAAAGCCAGTCCCTCTACTTTTAAATCCCCCCTAGAAGTTAAACCCTCCAAGTTCAACTTATATCCCCCAAATTTGAAATTAGATTTCCATTGTATTCTCTGGGACTTCTTGGCAACTTTTTCTCTGGTTCTCCTGAGTGTTGCTGCTAAAATGACTTAACAGTTTTAGGGTGTTTTAATCAGTAAATCAGTCTATAACTAGCAATGACACTCCTTTCCTCACTTGTCACTGCCTTTTCCCTAAAACAAACAAAATCACAAATAAAGACACCATAAATTATTCTCTGTCAGACACAATGTCTGTGCTCTTATAGTGTCACCTTGTTTCTCCTTAAATTATTTTGTCCCAAAGAATTTTTTATTCAATTCACTGTTCTTTATTCACACTGATGGATAATTCAACCATTGTTCCCGTGTCTCTCAGTCTTGTGTCTCTTACCACCAGAGTGAGATATAACCCTCCACCCTATTTCATTCTTTTATTGTGGGGAGCACACCCAGTTGCACTCAAGGGGTAACTCCTGACTCTGTGCTCAGAAATCGCTCCTGGCAGGCTCTGGGGACTATATGGGATGCTGAAGATCAAACCCGGATCAGTCCCAGGTCAGCAACATGCAAGGCAAATGCCCTACTGCTGTGCTGTTGCTCCTACTCAGAGTTCAACTTCTTGAATCAATGAATACATGGTATCTTCTTTTGTATTTTTATAGTATTTTATAATATCCATTGAGTGTATCCAACTCATGATCCATTTTCTTTCATATTCACTGTCCATTATTCTAATGCCTTAATGTTCTATTATTTTTTATTTTGTTTGTTTGTTTGGGGGCCACACCCGGTGATGCTCAGGGGTTACTCCTGGCTATGCTTGGGGGACCATATAGGATGCCAGGGGATGGAATCGCTGCCTGCCCTAGGTTAGCATGTGCAAAGCAAATGCCCTACTGCTTGTGCCATCACTCCAGCCCCTTAATGTTCTAATTTTATCTATGTTTTCTTGATTAGCCCACCAAATTAGCAGACTTGTTATTTTGCTTTCTGTTTCTATTCTTTAATATTGAAACTCAAACTCAAATTATATCTCAACTGTTAGAATTTCTTTCTTTCTTTCTTTTTTTTTTGGGGGGGGGTCACACCCAGCGGTGCTCAGGGGTTACTCCTGGCTGTCTGCTCAGAAATAGCTCCTGGTAGGCACGGGGGACCATATGGGACACCGGGATTCGAACCAACCACCTTTTTGTCCTGGATCGGCTGCTTGCAAGGCAAATGCCACTGTGCGATCTTTCCGGGCCCACAATTTCTTAATAGCTATTTTTATTAACTAATGAAGGAGTTAAAATACAGGCAAAAGGACTATAGCAATTGCAATTATACAGAATAATTCGATATCCTTTTGAGAAGGAAGAAACAAGGACATTATGAGGGGAATAGAAAGCCAACAGGGAAACCGGAAAAAGTACTCCACAATTCAAGACAATGGATGAATGTATCCTATATCAAAACAAATGTTTATCCAGGAAATATACCTACTCACCATTCTAATTTTGATAGACTCTGACATGAAAAGTCAGGAACTTGAGACTACACTGACAGAGAAGAATTTCAAAGTACCAGTGGCTGTCATGAAAATCTTAGACATAGAGATATTTAGACATTCTTTTACTCCTAATGGCTGAAACAACAACTATATTTTCAATGCTAGAACTAAATTATTTAAGATATCTTGTCTTATGTGAAGAGATGTGTAAATGTGTTAGTGGCAATTCCAAATCATCTTTGAGTTTGAATTCATTTTCTTTGTGAAGTGCCTGATATAAAAGTGAAACATAGTCTGAGGTCATTATTTGCTGCTTCTTAGGCCTCCACCCCATCCTATACCTGAATTGAGAGAAATCAATCAAAGAAAAGCTATACTTTTCCTAAAGTGAGTGATGATTGCTGGAAAACCACAATATATTACACTACCAGATAGATCCACTAGTAAAACCAACCTTAGTAGGTGTCTCATGTTACTTATGAATTCTTTCAAGTGTAAAGTTAGACTACATCTGTGCCATGGTTGTACATTAAGGTATTTTAGATCCTCATTTTACATTTGCTTTAGTATTTCTCCTTGGTTTATCTGTCTCTGTTGAAGTTGTAAATGAGGCAAACATTGTCTCAGAGAATCTTTATAAGAAATGCAAATGTTCGCTGATACAAAGGTAGTCTATGCTTTCTATGAGGGTTGTCTTTGTAAACCCCACATTGACCATGAACCTGAGGGACACATAAATTGTTCCCTTCTTCAATAACTTATAAAAGTACAAATTTACTAACATCTAATACCAAATTTACTGATTCACAATATGGGGCAGGAGAATTGCAATCTTGACCAGATGCTAAAATCTCTCTGCCTAACTAAAAGATTCAAGACCCTCCTTTGCTTGTTAGTAATGTTTGGGGGCCACACCTGGCGATGTTCAGGGGTTTATCCTGTTTCTGCACTCTGGAAGTGCTCCTGGTGGAGCATGGCCAACCCTATATAGGGTTCAACTGTGTTTTCCACATCTTCCAAATTCACCAGTTAAAATCTTAGCCTCCAATATATTGGAATGTGACTATAATTGAAAGTATTTTAAAATTATCAGTAGATTAAGATGGGATCACTAGGATAGACCTAACCTAGTATGACTACTATTCGTATAAAAGGAGAAGATTTTAGAATACATAATTATAGAGGAAAAAGCCAGGTGAAGCTGCAGGAAGAATTTGTTCATGTATAAACTTGGGACACGATTATTAGAAGAAATCAGCCCTGATGAGAGCTTGATCTGGGACTTTTAACTTCTGTAAATATAATAAAATGAATGTTTGTTATTTTGAATAACTCATCTGTGCCTTTGTTTATGACATTCTTAGAAACCAATGCTCTCTCCAAGTTGACTCATGCATAATGCATTCTAGTTGTAAGATCAGGTACAAAACTCTGAACAGTAAATTGTCAGAGTTTGCTGCGGACTGTTTTATCCTAATGGGATAAAAAGTCCCTAAGCATAACCTTAGTGGGTTCTTATCCCACTGAAAGTCAAGCGGGAGCACGAAGAGGCTAATATGAAATATGAATTATGAAATATGAAATGAATGAGACCACACAGAATGTATGGGGACTTGCGTCTAGAAAGATGAAGACAAATTTATTTTTTGAGCTGGGTAGCTTTTAAGGTTGAGGTTTGGAATGCAGGGTGTAATTTTTGACATCAAAGAAAGTGGGAGATAGGGAAACAGAATGAAAAACCATGGATAAAATTTGCACATGAAAGAACCGATACTGAAGTTTAAAAGAAGTTTTGTTTTGGGTTAGCTTTGTTTTGGGTAAGCAGGAGAAACAGGTAATTTTCAGGGAAGTGGGAAGAGAGAGAAATGTTTTAGAGTTTTTGGGGAAAATTGAAAATTGTTTTACTATAAGCTAAGTTTTGGGAAAAAACATGATCTTGGCACCAAAGTAGCAAAGATCACAAGAGTTGGTTAGTGGGAGACTTTTGGCGGGATTTGTACTGTCCTCCTTTGTTAGAAAGAATTACTAAGGCTTGATTTTTAATATTGGTTAAAAATAAAGAGAGAGATAGTTACAGCCACAGATTAGAATTATGGCCAAACAATCCACGCAAAGGGTCAACTGATTTTGACTGCTCTAAGCGGGCCTTTTTGGCAAATAATTCTCTTTCAGGAGGGCAACACTTTTTTGATGTGTGCCCTTCCTGAGTGGGGTGTAACAAGAGTTAGGAAGAAAATTTGATCCACCTATTTGGTGAGTCTTTTCTCATGCCCATGTAGCCCCAATGTCCAAAATCAAATTCATCACTATACATTTTGTCTAGTGACATTTTTTTTTTGTTTTTTGGTCTACACCCAGTGAGGATCAGGAATTACTCCTGGCTATATGCTCAGAAATCGCTCTTGGCTTGGGGGACCATATGGGATGCCAGGGGATCAAACTGTGGTTCATCCTAGGTTAGCACATGCAAGGCAAAAGCCCTATAGCTTGCGCCACTGCTCCGGCTCCATTGTCTAGTAACTTTTTGCATTTACTACCTATTATAAATTTTAATGCCTTGTTTTATCAGCAGTTAAGTGTATATTCAATGATATCACATTTTCCTGCTAACCGTAAAAAGAAAAAATGAAATCTAGTATCAACCTATGCAGAAATACTTTGATAGAGAGGAGCCAAATCCTCCCAGAAGAGGAGGTAAATATTTGGCTTCCACCCTATTAAAAAGTTCCATGTAATTTCCTTGTCTTTCGTGATCCTTACAAGCTATGACTACTCAGTCAATAAGCCAAGGCAAAATCGGGTAAATTTAGTCTTTGCAGGAACCCTTGATAGCCACATCCAGGGGCTCTGTCAGACAGTCAACATTCCACTTCAGAAAGCTTTCAGGCTCCAAATGTGATTGATTTTATTTCACATTATTTTTTTTTCGACATGACACAATCACCAAGCAAAAGCCACAATCGCTCGTGTTGCTTTCTATGTTCCTGGCTGAATTATTAATCTCTCTGTCAAATCTAATTCCTGACCCTCAATTTAATTCTATTTCAGCAGCTGATGCCTTTATTAGCCTTTCTGCTCTTGAATGCTGGTGCTCCCCTGGCTCTAACCTGCTGAGAAATTGTTTCAAGTCCTTAGCTAAAACACTCTCTGCTTTATTGACTCCGATTTTAATTTCAAATACTATTCTCACTGATTAGGTACTGGAAAACAAATGTTTTCAGAAGCTTCTCACATGCAATGAAAGGCAATCGCCAACTTCTATCTAGTTCCAGAACATAAAAATGATCAGGAGAAAAATCTTTGATTCTTTAAGGCATAAATAGACTCTGGGAAGAATCAATAATTCTGAAGGTGGGAAAAAAAAAGAATACTCATTTTAAGAGAGCTGAGAGTGCAGAAGCATATGAATTGGCATGAGAGAAAGAAAGGCAGATTTTACTATTTTTGAGCATTATTAATTATGATAGCATGATAATCATGTTCTAATAAAATATAAACCTAGAATTTTAAATAAGTACAGGCATGATTCAATAAATATTGTAGCATATTCTATAGTGAGAGATCAATATAACTATTGAAATCACTTTAGACCTTAGGATTGTGCATAGTTCAATTCTGTACATATATGAATTTACAGCCAGGTCTTATATTAAATCAATTAATTAACCTGCCTTAACACATATTAGAACACTCCCACCTATCACAACAAAGTGTATGGAGTAGAAATGCTTCAGAAAAAGTGATATAAATCAATAATATACACCACCATGCCCCCATAGTGAGCATTAAAGTGAAATTACTAGCTTCTATGTTTGTCTATTTCTAGTTGAAGAACAGTTTTTTTTAACTTTTTTTTATTGTGACTGAAGTTCATTACACAGAATTATTTACAGTACATAGTGACAATGAATGAAGGGCTTTCCCACCATCAATGTTGTCCTCCCTCCACTCCTGTTCCCAGCTTGTCTCCTACATATCCCTCCTTTACCCCCCAGAATCCTAGTGTAACTGGTTTCCACCTTACAGCTTGTTATAGGTTGGGTATTTATTTTGTTTGGTGATCCAATCTGGTCATTTTTTATTTACACTACATGTTCATATGACTGGTCTTGGTATCATTCTTTCCCCCCCTCAATTTATGAGGCTGAATGATTCAATTTATGCTATTCTGTTGGAGATTAAAAGGTTAAGGAAAAGAGAAGAAAAAACTTGGTATCAACTACTAAAATAGAAAGGAAAAAAAATTACCGGATAATATCCACAAAAGTGTAAAAGAAAGAAAAAAGTGGAAGAATAAAGAGAAGTGAAATAATATCAAAAACAAACAAAAAACAAAGCAAAACAAAACCAGAAAAAGTGGTGCAGTGGCAGGGCTTGATGTTACCCCACCTTTTTTTTTTTTTTTTTTTTTTTTGTATAGGCACAGTAAGTATTGGGGAAGGACGGAAATTCACGTGGCCTAATAGATTCAGGGTTTCTCCACTCTTGAAGCATATTGTCATGGGAACAACAACTGACTCCATACATTCTCATTGCAATATCCCAGGGTTTTTGTTTGTTTGTTTGTTTGTTTTTGTGGTGTCGGTTGTGGATGAGAAAATAAGGCCACAGTAGCAAGCAATCTTGGTATTTGAGCAGGTCCTAGGACAAGGCCTAGGATAGTCTCTTTAGGGTTCTAGAGGTACTGTTCCAACATTGTTGGTGTGTTCAGTTTTTTGTATCATGTGCTCCATGTTTTTGCTCATTCCCTAAGTCGAAGTCTAGGAAGTTATGGTTCCAAAGGTTCTGCTCAATTTCTGTTGTCAGAATTGGGCCTCTGCACTAAGAAATCTTGATTTTTGTAGGAGACCTGGGATATAGCCTAGGGTAGGGTTTTCCTTAATGGTCTCAAGGTACGTTCTGCCCAGTCACGGTTGTCAAAGTCAGTTTTCTGTAGTTAGCACTCTTTTATGAATACCCTCAATGCTCTGTATCCCAATCCTTCTCCTTGAGTGATAGACTATAAATACTGTGCAAAGCTATTACATTTTGAGTGAATATAATTAGCAAGAAAAAGTCTTCTCATGATGACTTCTTTGTACTTCTAGCTGAAAACACCAGCGGAACTCTGAAAGTCATACAATAAACATATTTAATACCTAGGTTACATGCTGGCCCCTGGAATTTGTTTTATTCTTTCCTTAGCTTTCTGTCCCCATCTATTCCATGATATCTCACATCAAATGGTATGTCTTCCTTTGATAAACTGGGTCAGATTCATCCAATTATATCTTAATATGTTCTATGTTTATAAGGTAGTTACCCCATTAATATAGAGGCTATGTGTGTGTGTGTGTGTGTGTGTGTGTGTGTGTGTGTGTGTGTGTGTGTGTGTGTGTGTGTGTGGTCTTTGCATGTAGATTCTGCCAATGAAGGTCAACTAGTATTTACTTATTTGTTTCTGAACATATTTCACTGTGAGAGTCACTGCAGTAAGGAAAGTAGTGACCTAGAGTCCAAAGTGTAGTGAACCACACTGTGGTAAAATAATATCATGTTGTTGTATTGCGGTCAGATTAACACAACATACAATAAGATTCCCTGAATTCCTACACACATACTTTAAGAGTCTAGAAAGACCTTCAGGATTAAAAACAGTAAATTATGAAATAAATGATTCAATAGTTTAGATACTAAGTTTTCAGACCCAATTCTGAAATTTTGATGTATTTTCTAAGATGAATGACCGTAAGTCATTAAACCCAGCAGTTTAGATGTTGGGTTTTCAGACCCAACTATGGAAGTATCATGTATTTTCTTAGTCTACTTGTCAACTAGAGGGTCTTGAAAACAGGACATAAAGTCTGAAGGGAAGCAGTCCACACACTGAATGGGGAAGACATCAATGCATTGGAGTAGTTTGTAAGCATCCAGGCAGTTAAAACAAAATTGCACATTGGGACATCTACACAGCAGAAATCTATTCCTTGTGTTGAGTCCAAGGTCACAATAACAGCATGGTTGTTTGTGGCTACAGGTTTCTCCCTGTGTTGGTTGGGGTTGCACAAAAATTCCCTAGGCTATCTTTAGTAAGGACACAGATCTACTCAATAAGGGACCATGAACTAATTAATCATTTCCCAAACGCCTTATCTCTTAATGTTAAGATATTGATAATGACCATCTCAATATGTAAATTTTGGGAAGACACAAATATTTTAGGTCCTAGTAGTGCATTACTTTTCTAATAGTGAAACGATCACACATTTCAATGAGTATCTTAAAAACAAAGAAAATGTTCTTCTTTCATGCCATCAAGGGAAGAAGCACAAAAATCAATGTGTCCCCTACCCTACCGAGGAACCAGTCCTCTGCCACATTTTTTAGACTCCAGAAGTTCTTAAAATAATCTAAATATTTATTTTTGGGGTTTATTTGGATCACAACCAGTGATGCTCAGGAGTTACTCCTGGCTATGTGCTCAGAAATTGCTCTCGGCTTGGGAGACCACATGGGACACCAGGGATCGCCAGGTTTGTCTGGGATCAGGCTGTATGCAAGGCAAATGTCCTACGGCTATGCTATTGCTCTGGTCCCTAAGTATTCATTTTTAACTCAATGATTCTATTAAAAGACTATACATTATCCTTACTTCTAAACTCATTATGCTTCTGCTGTGACAATATAGATGGGTATATATTGGCTTTTCTTTTCTTTTTTTGTTCCTCTTTTTTTGGGGGGAGGGGTTTTGGGTCACACCCAGAAGTACTCAGGAGCCACTCCTGGCTCTATGCTCGGAAATCACTCCTGGCTATCTCTCGGGTCCCTTGGCTTTTCTTTCCATCTTAGACATTAGACAATTTTAACTACAGCTTGTCCTCAAGAACCTCTTCATTTTATCCTTAAGAATCTTAAATAAAATTATCCACTTTCTGGGATTTAAACTCTACTCATTACTCAATTTAAAACATGGACTGAAAAGTCTTGAGTGTATATTGTTGATCTGGTTCCATGATGTGGGTTGAGTATATATAATCCATACCCAATTTCATCTCATTTTTCTGTTTCTTATTATAATTAGGAGAGGACACAAATTTGACATCAAACAGGAAAAATTGTTTGAGACATAAGCTCTATTAAAATTGAGACAATGGATAACTATTATTGGCATCCAATGATGCTCCTTCATGCCCAACATCATTCCCTGATGTTTTCCTCAAATTTGCCAAACAGGTCTCATGGCCAAACCAGATGCATCTTCTGAGAGAACTTTCATGTGGGTTTTTGGCCTTGAATTTGAACACCTGGATGGGTGATCCCAGGACCCTGTGCTTCTTTTCCTGGCACCTGCGGAGAACTGATAATACAAGATATCCCTGGAACCAAATTAGAGAACAAAAATTTAGACTTCCAGCCATTTGCTTTGAGTCCAGGGTCTCGTAAGGTCTTTAATTCACATTTTTGCTGCTGCACATTTTTCTGTGAAAAGATAAACTAAATAAAATGATGTTTTCCATGCTATAGAGCCTTCAGAGAGATTAGCACCAAGAGCTTGTTTTCATCACTAGTAACAGTGGCAATAATGGAAAGAGTTGCCAATGAGCAATCATGTTGGTATCTAAAAAGTAGGTTCTATAGCAATCTTCCTATATATCCTAACATCCTACTTAAATCAATTATTAATTGTGCATCTACAGTGAGTTATTAATTTCCATAAGCTTAGGCACTTACCTGTAGCACTACAATTAAAGTGCTCACTTGAACATATTTTTAAGGACTAAATAGATCAATATATAAAATAGGTGGCACTATGCCTGGCATATCTTGAGTAAATACTAGGGAAGGTCCTAGATTAATAAATTAATCTATTCCATTCTTCTGGTAATCTGTTTATAGAGACAGTATACATTTCTATAAGTCTTTTTTTTTTTTTTTTTTTTGCTTTTCAGGCCAATCCAGTGACGCTCAGGGGTTACTCCTGGCTATGCACTCAGAAATTGCTCCTGGTTTGAGGGACCATATGGGACACTGGAGGACCAAACTGCCATCTGTCCTAGGCTAGAGTGGGCAAGGCAGATGCCTTACCAGTTGCACCACCATTCCGCCACTCCTGCCCCTCTATAAGTCTTTTTGGTAAAAAAGAAGACTATGTTTTTTTAAGTTTTAATTAATTATATTTTAATTTTTAAATTATTTTTAATTGATTGAATTTTAAAAGTTTAAATTTTATTTGCTAAAATGGAAGTTAATAGTGGAAAAAAACTAAAATTTGTCTGACTCCCAAACTGAAGAGAATCCTAGATTCATCACCATTATCATGCCTGGAAATTTATGTTGCTTCTTAGTTTATGAAGTATTTCACACAACAAACTTATTTGATCTTCATACTCAAGAAATTAGCAGAAGAAATATAATTCTTGTTCTATAAAATGCAAAAGTTTTAAGCTAATACATGTTACACAATATTAAGTACTTAAATATATTCTTGTGTTCTTTCTAAGGCTTTACTTACAATTTCTCTCCAGAGGGATCACTAATCACTTAGGATATATGATAAATAAAACATTTTAATAATATGGATTAAACCAATGAGCTTGACGTTGCTAATCCTTAGAACTCCAGACTTTATCGTGAATTGTTAGTCATTTTACACTTGAAGATGCCGAGTGAAAGATTGCTATTCTACATTATATTTTTTCTAGAAATTTTAATTTTAGCTATATATTTAGAACTATAATTGAGTTTTACTTGATATTTGTATAATATGAGGAAAGGATAAAACCTCATGTATTTGCATATGAAAACCAAATTATTCCATCATATTTATTTTCTTATTTAATAGACTCTAAAAATTTTTAGTATCATAGAAACATTGAGCAGATAGTACAAACAGTTCGTCTGCATCACTGCCCCTCTAATAGGAAAATTCACCCCTATATACAGATTATTTCCAAAAGAATAGCTCCTTAATTTATTTCTAATTACTTTAATTGAAGACTTGTCTCAATTATTGATTTATTTCATCAGTTATATGTCACTATCATCTCATGGGCATTTATTTCATATGCTTGAGTTATATTCCAATTTATTTTAATTTTATTGGTCAAGTTATTTTACTGTAAGTGATTGGAAGTTCTTTTAGGTAGATTTTGTGCTCTTTTACAATCTTCATAATTGTTTTTATTAGAGAGCTTTCCTTTTGGTACAAATATGCCCAAAGATCATCTATAAAACCTCCTTACCCAGTCCTGAAAACCAGTCATTTCTCAGAAGATTTTTGTATCTTACTATATTAGAATATTAAGAAGAAAAGAAAGAAAGAAAGAAAGAAAGAAAGAAAGAAAGAAAGAAAGAAAGAAAGAAAGAAAGAAAGAAAGAAAGAAAGAAAGAAAGAAAGAAAGAAAGAAAGAAAGAAAGAAAGAAAGAAGAAAGAAAGAGAGAGAGAAAGAAAGAGAGAAAGAAAGAGAGAGAGAGAAAGAAAGAAAGAAAGAAAGAAAGAGAAAAAAGAAAGAAAGAAAAAAGAAAGAAAAAGAGAAAGAAAGAAAAGAAAGAGAAAGAAAGAAAAAGAAAGCAATGTCTAAAATCTGAGATGCTCACTGACTTTAAATATTATTTCTGTTAGATACTCATAAATGACATGTCAAATAAATATATCTGTGCGTGTGCATATACAAATAATTGTAGGCATTAAATATTTTTTACTTGCAAATGTCTGTACCTTGTCACTGTCCTGTGATCCCTGTCTATACTCAGTTATCAAGGCCTAGAGGCCTGCCTGTGTTCTGCCATCTGTCCTGGCATATAAGTCCTCCATGTTCCTGCAGGGATCATGATCCTGGGCATAGGTGAGTGGAGAGAGAGAGAGAGAGAGAGAGAGAGAGAGAGAGAGAGAGAGAGAGAGAGAGAGAGAGGGAGGGAGGGAGGGAGGGAGAGAGGGAGGGAGGGAGAGAGAGAGAGAGAGAGAGAGAGAGAGAGAGAGAGAGAGAGAGAGAGAGAGAGAGAGTCTGGGGTTTCCTTTAATCTGCTATTAATTCCCAGCCTCGGCCATCCCATTATCTTTTTTATTGAATACTTTTTTAATAGGCAAATTTTAAAATGGCCAACTAAATTCAAATTTTCATTTTACCATTCTCTAGCACTTTAACAATTTTACTATATGAAAGTTAGCACCTTAAGAATCTTATTATTTGAAATCTATCATTTATTTCTAAATAGACCTGTCCTTTATGTTTAATTCATTTTTTGTATGGTGGCATTTTACACTGAAATGTAGATATCTGGCACCTACCAAATTAGACAATTATCTGATAACTTAACTCTTGAATATTCTAGGCATATGAGGATATATATAAATTAGATATAATAAACTGTCAGATATAATAAATTGCTTATTAATAAACTGTTAGATATTATAAATTGCTTATTAATAAATTAAATCAGTAGTTTGGCAAACTTTTTAGAATCACTGTTTTTTGAAGAATTATTCATATTGTCATTTTTGTCTTCTTGGTTGGTATCACAAATATGGTTTTCAATGATTTATCAATGACATTAAGGACCTAAGAATGAATTCATGGGAATAAGCTATATTCATTCAACAAATAAATGATTTCTCAAGTTTCACTAGTAAAAATTAATATTATAGCAATGTTGCTTTGGTACTATCATGAACATTTTTCCTTATGTATATTTTCAAAGTTTCTCTAATATTTTGTCATTTGATTTAATATTCCTTTGAGGGAGTTAAGAATAATGTAAATATTGCCATTTAAAAATCAGAAAAGAAAATAATTATTATTTAAGCCATTTAAGGTAAGGTCACAAAACTTGTAGCAAAATAATAGTTTATTGTATTTGGGGGAAATAATTTAATGTTCATAAATTAAAATGGCATTTATATACTTTTTGCTAATATCTAACAGTTACTGAAGAAGCATTAAAAGATTATAAATATAAATAGCCAGTCCTTAAAATTTTATTACTATGTTATTTTTAATACAACATTGTAAAGACAACTTAAAATTTTATTTTTATCTAACTTTAGTCTGTTTTTTAGGAAGAAACTTATTTGTTCAAATATAATGGTCAATTATCTTTTGTTTGAAGCCAAAGCAGTGGCACAGCGGTAGAGCCTTTGCCTTGCAAGGGGCTGGACCGTGGTTCTATCCCCTGGCATCCCATATGGTCCCCCATGCCAGGAACGATTTCTGAGTACATAGCCAGGAGTAATCCCCTAAGCGTCACCGGGTGTGGCCCAAAAACAAAAAAAAATGTAATGTTTTGTTAAGTATAAGGAGGTATTTATAATATCTCTCTTCAATATCCTTTTCATTGCCCGCTTTCTCACCTACAACCTTCCAGGTGGGAGCTGCTGTTCAGAACTTAATAAATAGGTGTTAAGCTAGGAGGTCAGGGTCTTTTTGTGCAGCTGGCTGACAGGACTTGTCTTTTGGGACTTTATAATTAATATTTAATACAACAATGGTTAATTAAAGATAAATTTATTGGTGAATTCATATGGTTAAATAATGCAAGCAGATAAGTATTATAATATTTACATCAGCTTTTTATTTTTAAGTCTATGTTTCACTATAAAATGACTTATGTGTTTCTCTAAGTAATATTTTTATTAGTAGATTGGATTTATAGATTCTGCATTTATAGATAGTACAATCATCCAGTTTAACAGAAGTAATTGCTTTTAGTTTGGCTATTGTTATGTGGAAGACTGATTGCAAAGCAATCTTTTCATTTTATCTTTGATACTATCCTTTCTCATCAGTAAGAGGACATTTGTATAAAGTAATAATATCCATGTAAGATGCTTCCAAATTATTGCAAGCACAAAATAGCCCATTGAATCATTATTGAGCTCATTAGAAAAAGAAGCTATGTAAATGCAAAATATTATCAATGTGCCTGACAAATGCCATAAGTTTATTACGAAGTATAGCATTCAATTATGTACAACATGCAACAAAAACGAGATGCTTTGTTAGGTGCAACTAAAGTGTCATTCAGCAAGAACATTTTTTGAAATCACCTGCCATTAAACTTTTGTTACTAAGAGAAGAATGGACTTCACTTAATTCAAAAATGCATTGTTTCATGAAAGGCCAGAATAACATCCTGAAGGCCAGCTTTCTTTGAATCTGAATGTTAAGGCTCTAAAGGACTATTCATGATAAAATTCATAGCAAATATGTGAAATAACATCTTTGTCATTTGAATCAACATATTTGTTTGCTTTTTTTTGTAATACTATCTTGGGGAACACACCTGGCAATACTTAGAGGATCATGCTCTTGAGTTAAACTGGCAGTGCTCAGGAAACCATATGGTCTGGGGTTTGGATCTTGGCCTGAGATAGGCAACACATGCATTCCAATCTATTAAGATAAGTCTAAGAACACTAAAATATTACTGTTAATCATTAGAGTAAAAAAAAAAAGGCAAGTCATTTCCCCAGAGCTTAAAGGCAATAAGTTCGTTGTATCATGATGGTAGGAAATTAATAAAATATATGAAGCTAAACAGCTTAGAGAATGCCAGAGAACTTTTTAATTTTAATAACATATTTGTTTTCCTTACCCAATTTATCTGGCTAGAACTTCAAGTATTATACTGAATTAAAAAGTTGATACTAGGAGTCCTTGTTTTGTCCCTGATTTTAGAAGACATACTTCAGAACAGAAAAGGAAGAAAAATTAATCTCTTCAACAATTTGTATCTATATATCTTGATAGCTATACAAAAATACATAAATTTTACCTTTAAGTTACTCTATAAAAGCACCCCAAGTAATTCAATACTAAAATATAAAACCTTGAACAATAAAAACACCAGAAGAACAATTAAGGAGAAATATTTATAGATTAAACTTGATGTTTTCCAGATTATAACTCAAAAGCTTAGACATTGAAAGAAGAATTTCATGTACTGGGTCTACATCAAACTAAAATCTTTTGTACCTCAATGATAATAGAGCAAAAAGTCACACTACAGAATGGGAAAATTATTTTAAACATGAGATCTGTATAGGTCAAAGCAAAAGTAAATATTAACTTAAATATAATAGGATACAGGCTTACATAGACATTTCTTTTTTAATAAAATGACCATTGGGTTTATGAAAAAATATTTTCAACATCACCAGTCACCAGGGGCATGTGAAGCAAAGCCATAGTGAGATATCACTTTATACTTGTTATGGAAAGATAATATAATGAAATAGTGAGGTTGAACATTATGAGTGTCATGGACAGATAATATAATAATATATTGAGGTAAAAGAACACTCAATATTGGGAGGTGAGATTAACTAAAAGGCACATACAATGTTAGTGAGAATACAAAATGGTACCATTATTATAAAAACAACAGAGGTTCCCAGACTATTAAAAACAGAAATACTCTATGATTCAACAATCGTGCTGTTTTTAAATCCAAAATGAGAATCAGAAACTTTTGATATTGTCTCAATATTTTATGTTCTTTATAGCACTCTTCATAATAGCTAGACCCAGAATATGCTACTTATCTGTCAACAAATAAATATATAAGAAAAATGTGAATTATATCAACAATGAATGGACACTGAACCTTGGAATAGTGAAAATTTTGTAATATGTGTCAACAAAAGTGGCCTTTTACTACTTGAATTAAGTTTATCATGCAAAAACAAATAACATGATTTTATTTATGAAATCTATTAGTAACTAAAGTGTCTAAAATTACAGACTCAAAGTGAGAAGTATTGTTGCAAGATTCTCAAGGAGAGGAAGTTAAGCCATTAAAAAGTAGAAATAAAGTTCAGAGGTTAGAATTCTAAAAGACAAAGTTCTAGAGATCTTCTATATAAAACTGTCCTTTATTGAGGTGCAGGGAAATTTCCAGAGGGAAAAATCCCTCTGGTTTCTCAGGTTAGATGAGTAATCCAAAAGTATCAGACAGATTAACAAAGGAAAAAACAATTTCATAGCATTAATATAGAAATTTTGTATGAAAATTAACTCTAAAGAAAAATAGGGGGGACAGAGAGATAGCACAGTGGTAGGGCATTTGCCTTGCACACAACCGACCCAGGATAGACAGTGATTCGAATCCCTGCATCCTATATGAGCACTGCTGGGTGTGACTCAAAAACCAAAAGATAAAGAAAACTAGGGTAGACTTGGGATTTCCTTTGTTAAGGAACCCAGGACCTCAAAGAGGGACTACTTCACTTCTGGTAAACACAGGTATGACCTCTCTACTCCATGTAAAATAATACATTTCTAAGGTACAGATGCCATATTCAGAGGCACTTATGATCTCCCAAGTCACTTGGACAACAAGCCCCATCCCAAACTTATATTCATGTAGGACACCAAAAAGGAGAGCAATGATTGAGCTCCTTTGCACCCACTAAGTCATTCAGGGCTCTAGAGTTCAAATAATTTGCGATTTTGAATCATGATTATAGTTTGTTCGTAAGACCCCAGGAACTTGAGTAATCCTAATTTCCCACACCAAAGTGAGGAAGAACTTAGTGGAAGAAGTGCTCTTGGAGTTTGTTGAGAAAATAGTTGATTCTTTGGGAAGAACTCACCTCAAATCTCATGGTATATAGATTTTTAAAAAATCAATTTATAATATCATCTTCTTGATTTTGTTGTACTTTTTCTTATGATGGAGTGATTGCCATGCAATTCTTAAAGGGTTCTGGTGTAATCCTGCTAAAACTGGGCCAGCTAGATAATGGTTCAGTGCTATACCCAAGGGCCTTGTGATGTAAAATGATGCTCAGGTTTCCAGGACAATTCCTGGTGGTGCTTGGGAGACAGTCCCACAAAGGATTGAATCTGGTTTGGGTTTCCATTCTAACTTTGTGCACCCACCTCTCTATTATTTTCCAGACTCACATACTGTGTTTTTCCCACAATGCTTCACAATTGAAGTGAGGGGAGTCATAGAGATCTTGAGAGCCACCATGAAATGAAGAAAGCAAAAATCCTGTTCTTCTATTGAACAGGAGTCAAGTTTTCTCTTTGTTTTAATAAAAATAGAATATGGATTGTGTGCACAGTATGAAGGAAAAGGCATTTTGCTTTGTCCTAGAAGTCAGATTTGATCATTTGTTTCTCAAGAAATAAAAAAACGTATTTCCAAAGAAGTTTATCTGACAATAAACTGAAGAAAAAATTCCAGCTAATTTTTATTTGCTTTGATTGAAGATAAAAGGACTATAAGAGGATAAAACCTTGGCCAACCTCAGATCAAGGGCTCATTATATATTTTATTTTTCTTCCCTCCTTTTTCTGCTATTTTTGTTTGTAAATGATCACCTTCTCAGACAACCCACCAAGACTGGACTGGTAAAACAGCCGTACAATTATTTTTCCAAACAATTTCATTGATTTATTTGGACAGTGAATGACTTTTTAACTCAGATGCAATTTTGGATTTTTGAAAACTTCATATCAAAGTTAAAAAAAAAAAAAAAAACATTGAAAGTGAAGTGGAAAGGCTTCCCGTAGAGAGAGAACGAAGAACAGTTCGCTTTCAATTTCCTAAATGCCATATGCTCCGAGGATTTGGTCTACAATCTGGCGCTGAGGGCTGTAATGGTCCCTGCTGAGTAAAGCATCCGTTAAGGAGAGACATGGATTGGTGAGCAACTGAAGAATTCAAACTCTTGGCATTTGACTCTGGCACATCATATTTTAAAATAACAAAAAATGAATTTCAACGGCAAAAATACCTACTCCAATATATTACATATATTGTATGGCAATTCCATCATTATGCAAAAATTAATAGTTTGGGGAGGCCAGAGAGATGGCAGAGATGGCTATGCCTTGCACATAGCCAACCTGGGTTTAATCCTGGGCATCTCATGGTTGCCTAAGCCCTCCCAGGAGTAATTCTTGAGAACGGAGCCAGGAATAATTTCTGAGAAATGCTGGGTGTGGCCCCCAAAACAAAACAAGACAAAACAAAAATAGTTTCAGCTTTGGGATTTGTTATCACTAAGAAGAATCCAAGTGATATTTTTCTGTTCCTGAACAGATCTCCTTATGCCTTCTTCCTTTTGTCATGAATATATTTTCTTTTGTCATGAATATGTTTTCATATTATTTCATATATACTTTCATTTTGTAAGTACAGAATAAGGGAAGAAAAATTTCTTGATGCTATATATTGAAAAATAGTATGTAACCAGTCACACTGAAAATTCCCTTATGAACTGAAATCGTTTCTCTTACCAAACATATTATACACACATATATAAGTGCATATATTCCATGTTGGACTTGAAAAGACTCCTGTGACATTTGATTCCTGTACTAGGGCAAACATGACTATGACACATTCCCATGACCAGAGTGAGTTTGTTGGGAGGGAATGTATCTGGTGACTCCCCATTCTCACCCCGGAACAACTCATTTTGAAATAAGTAACTCCACTGATTCTAAAATGTATACAGGTAGACTCTCTTTTCATTAAGGTTATTTTTTTTTGGGGGGGGGGGCATACCCATTGAGGCTCAGGGATTACTCCTGGCTATCCCCTCTGAAATCGCTCCTGGCTTGGGGGGACCATATGGGACACCAGGGAATCGAAATGCGGTTGGGTTTAGGCTAGCGCTTGTAAGGCAGATGCCTTACCTCTAGCACCACAGCTCCAGCCCCTTTATTAAGGCTCTTTAGACACATGAAAATTTAAGTATACTGGGTGCTATTTCCTTTGAGGTGCAGAAGCTTCTCAGCTTAATATATTCCCACCTGTTAATTTTTGCTTTCACTTGCTTGGAGAGTGCAGTTTCCTCCTTGAAGATGCCTTTAGTCTCAATGTCATTGAGTGTTATACCTACGTGTTGTTCTATATAACTTATGGTATCAGGTCTGATATAGAGGTCTTTAATCCATTTGGATTTTACCTTCATACATGATGTTAACTGGGGGTCTAAGTTCAATTTTTTGCAAGTGGCTAGCCAGTTGTGCCAACACCACTTGGTGAAGAGGCTTCTTTTGCTCCATTTAGGATTTTTTCTTCCTTTATCAAAAATTACATGATTGTATGTCTGGGGAACACTATCTGAGTATTCAAGCCTATTCCACTGATCTGAGGGCCTGTCTTTATTCAATATCATGCTGTTTTGATAATATTGCTTTGTAGTAAAGTTTAAAGTTGGGTAAAGTAATTCCTCCCATGTTCTTTTCCCCAATGATTTCTTTAGCAATTCTAGTGTGTTTATTGTTCCAAATGAATTTTAAAAGTGCCTGATCCACTTCTTTGAAGAATGTCATGGGTATCTTTAGAGGGATCGCATTAAATCTGTACATTGCTTTGGGGAGAATTGTCATTTTAATGATGTTAATCCTGCCAATCCATGAGCAGGGTATGTGTTTCCATGTCTGCGTGTCCTCTCTTATTTCTTGGAGCAGAGATTTATAGTTTTCTTTGTATACGTCCTTCATATTTTTAGTCAAGTGGATTCCAAGATATTTGATATTTTAGCCACTCACTGAGTGGGAGAAACTATTCACCCAATACCCATCAGATAAGGGGCTAATATCCAAAATATACAAGGCACTGACAGAACTTTACAAGAAAAAAACATCTAATCCCATCAAAAAATGGGGGAATAAATGGGCAGGCACTTTGACAAAGAAGAAATACAAATGGCCAAAAAGCACATGAAAAAATGCTCCACATCATTAATCATCAGGGAGATGCAAATCAAAACAACTATGAGGTACCACCTCACACCACAGAAATTGGCACACATCACAAAGAATGAGAACAAGTAGTGTTGGCGGGGATGTGGAGAGAAAGAACTCTTATCCACTGCTGGTGGGAATGCCATCTAGTTAAACTTTTATGGAAAGCTCAATGGAGATTCCTCCAAAAACTGGAAATCGAGCTTTCATATGATCTAGCTATACCACTCCTAGGAATATTCTTTAGGAACACAAAAATACAATACAAAAAATCCCTTCCTTACACCTATAATCACAGCAGTACTATTTACCATAGCAAGACTCTGGAAACAACCAAGATGCCCTTCAACAGATGAATGGCTAAAGAAACTGTGGTACATATACACAATGGAATATTATGCAGCTGTTAGGAGAGATGAAGTCATAAAATTTTCCTATACATGAATGTACATGGAATCTATTATGCTGAGTGAAATAGTCATAGAGAGAGAAAAATTCAGAATGGTCTCACTCATCTATGGGTTTTAAGAAAAATGAAAGACATTCTTGCAATAATAATTTTCAGACACAAAAGAGAGAAGGGCTGGAAGTTACAGCTCACCTCATGAAGCTCACCACAAACAGGGATGAGTTTAGTTAGAGAAATAACTACATTATGAACTATCCTAACAATGAGAATGTATGTGGGAAATAGAAAGCCTGTCTAGAGTACAGGCTGGGGGTGGGTGGGGAAGCGGGAGATTTGGGACATTGGTGATGGGAATGTTGCACTGGTGATGGGTGGTGTTCTTTACATGACTGAAACCCAAACACAATCATGTATGTAATCAAGGTGTTTAAATAAAATATATAAAAAAGGGAAAAAAAATGTAAGTATACTTGAGGCCAAAGCAATAGTACCATGGTAGGGTATTTGCCATGTATGCTGCTGACCCAAGTCTGGCCTTTGTTCGATCCCTGTCATCTTATATGGTCCCCTGAGCCTGCCAGGAGCAATTTCTAAACACAGAGGTAGGAGTAACCAGGTGAGTGCTTCCAGAAACCTAAAAATGTAATACAAACATGCCAGTATATTAATAAGAGTTGGTGGTCACAAGTGACATTTTGGTAGGCTCGCAGATTTTAAGGAGGTGAGCATTTTCAGGAATTCACAGCCAAGCATATTAATATCATAATTATATGAAGACATTTCTTTTACTCTTCTTTTCTCTGAAGTTGCTGTTTTCCAGAAGTTCTGAGAGGTTGCAAAAGGTTGAATCACATGTTAATGGCTTTGCTTGTTTCTCTCTTTCCAGTGCTCCTCTATCCTTTCATCTCCTCCAGGAAAAAGCACTGCTTTTTTAGGCCCCAGTTATTGCTAACTTTGGTCAATAAGGACAAACATATTATTCTACCTTACTAACAAAATGGTTTTAGGCATTCAATGAGAAATATCAGAGTTCTATCTCTACCTTATATAGCATTGTATAAATTGACAATGGCATCATTACTTTCTTCATTCTTCAAAAAGTGCATTTAAATTTCATGTTACCATTGTAGGGAATAATTCCCTACTAGGAACTACAGAGATATCTGACTATCACCTAGTTGGAAATGCTTCTCTTACCCTCCCATTGAAGTTCCCTTCCTTGGACTTCTACATAATGGAGATTTGTCTGTGTAGCATAAGCACATTTGCTTCTAGTCACAGGCAGACTTTCCTTTCTGTGCGCAGATGTCCCTTCCCTGTCTTTCTTTCCTGCCCTGTTGTAAAGAATATTCTGGAGTCAATGGGGGAACAGGATCTTGACACTGTAACTTTAATCTTAGAACATACATGCAACTTAATTCAATAACCTTTTAGAGATATATGGTACTTATAAAAATTTTATCTCCTTTTTTAAATAAAGTGTTATGTTTTCTTTATTTTTATTTTATAAGGAATCCATGTCCACTTGAGAGCCATGAAAGAAAAATCCTCCCTTCTCTATCAGTCTCCTTACCCTTAAATTATCTTTCTGCATCATACTTTTCTCAGATCTTATTCAAGCCTTCCTGCTATCTTTTTCATCAGACTTCCTGCTAGAATGTCAGCTATCCAACAGTAGTGATTATTTATTTTGACCTTTGTTCATTATTTTCTTTGTTATTCTAAAAAAGTTTCCAGTGCATAATGGTGACTAAAACTTCATAACCACACAGAAGGTGATTTGTTTTGTTTTGTTTTGGGACCAAACCCGGTGACACTCAGGGTTTACTCCTGGCTCTGTGCTCAGAAGTCACTCCTGGCTTGGGGGATCATAATGGGACTCTGGGGGTTGAACCTTAGTTAGTCCTAGGTTGCGGCTGCTCTACTGCTTGCACCACTGCTCCTGCTCCAGAAGGTGATTTCTATGTGAAAAAAAGATTTCCATTCTCCTCAGTCCAGCAAGATTTGTTAGTTTACCCTGTACAATCATGGTACATGTGCACCTGAAGAAATATATCTCATACACCCATGTAACTAAAATTTAGTGAGTGACCAAATGGCACTTCAGCTGCTTCAGAACATGTTTAGTAAGGAAAGGCTCCAAATCCTATTATACAAAAAATATGACTCTTCTCTAGTCAAGGTTCTGATATCCAGAGTTAGAAGTACAGCTAAGAAGTGAAAGGTTGTTGCATTAAATAATTAACGATGGTGCTGGATGGTGAAAGATGGATGGAGGGATTTTTCTCTGCCATCCCAGGCCACGTGGCTCTGCAATCCCCATTCAGCTGGCGGGTTCCAGGTTTAGGTCAACGGCGGAATCAGACTCATCCAGAGACAGGCATCAGGAAGCATCAACTTTATTCATACCCTATCCACCACATGTGTGGCCTCTATCATAACCTTTCAAGCACAGCCATTCTTAGCTAGCCCTGCATCTTAACTCCTTTCAGCCATCTTCCCCTTGACCTCCATGCTGGTCAAAGACCAAAAGAAGCAGAGGCGGCAGAGACCCCCAATCCCCTGGGTCAAAGTCTTTATCTACCTTTTCCAAGATCCCTCCCAGGAATGGGTGGGGTCTTGCAGGTAAGGTCAAGTTACCTGGTATTTAAAAAAAATAAAAAACAACTTTGTTTCCCAAGATTTTACAAGGTACACAGTGAGACTCAGCTGAGGAGTGGTGTGGCCATCTGGCCTATTATAGTTCTGGGTTATAGGCAGGAATTGCATTAGGCAGGTTTCTGACACGTTCCTTATAGGACATCTGGATTATGTTTTCCACTCTTTCATAGTCTATTCTTCTCTCTCCAAGGAACATAATTTCTCTTGGTCCATGGGGACTACCTGTGATAAAAAGGTGAGGATTAGAAAAACTTGGTCTCAGAAGGAGGAGGATTTATTTCAGCAGACCCTTGATCCTAATTCTGAATTACATAAAACTAAGCTGTTCAATACATTGGAAATAAAATATAACTTCTTTTTTATGTTTTCTTTGTTGGGGCTTTTGTACTACCCACAAACAAAACTATTTCTAATAGACCCAAAACTCATCATGTATTCATGTATTACCAGTCCCATCCAATTAGCACATAATCCTGAGTTTTCTCACCAAAGATCTCCTACAAAGATAAAACCCAAAATGCAAGATCACCATGATAGTTACCAAGGTAATTAATTTAGAAACATTTAGTATTTTCCCTGATGCAAAGTTCAATAAATAAAAACTGCTTTTCTTATAATAGACAGAATAACTTTTCTATCCCATGATATGAGTAAAGATTTAGGGACATTTTTGAACATTTTGAATTTAATATATATGTATATATATATATATATTATATATATATATATATAGTATTTTTCTATTTTTAAGGTATGTGCTGACTTTATATCTGAGAGGATTATAGAACCCACTGAACCAAAAGAGAAATTAAAAGGTGTGTGTCACAGATAGCAGAAGTGACCCTGTTTGTCAGAAAGATAGAACAGGAGAGAGGGTGTTGCTTTGCATACTACTGATACTTTGATCCCAGGCACCCCCCCATGTGGTGCCCTGAGACCAGGAGTATTTCTGGTCCACAAGACCAAAAGTAATCTCCGAGCACTGCTGGTATTCCTCCCTCTCTTCAAATAAGGACTCTATTTATTAAGTTACCAATCTTATGCAAACTAAAGTCACACGATCATGATAGATCTAAGGGCTTTTCATCTAAACCCATGTTTTATTGTGAGCATTATTTCTCTCCTCAACTCTTTCCACTCTGAAGTCCTATCTCTTCTTGAACACAGATATCTCTTTTTTTTCCCTCCTGACACCCCTCTAAGTTTCTTTCATTGAGAAATATTCTGCTTCACTTAAAAAAAAAGCGAAACAAAGAAAAAATCTAAATATTATAAACCTTGTGTCTGTTTCAGTGAATACACATTAAAGCACATATATTTGTTTTGAAATCCCATGTCTTCCAGGATAAAAAATGTTAGACTAAAAACATTGATCATTCATTATAACTGCAGCATCCATCAGGGTGACATGCAAATCATCATGCATTAAAATTTGATTAAATTAAAAGATAAGAGTAAACATGTTTTTATAAGATTCAATTCAGTAATGTGCAAATGTATGTCTAAGTCTGCGATCAGACCAATCAAAATGGGAAAGAAGATCAGAGAAAGCAAATTAGCTTTGCTGAGAAGCATAAATAAAAGAGAGCTCTATTATGTAATCAATTTAAATCACAATAAGAATCAGAGGAGGAGATCTTAGTTTCAAAGGGGGATTGTGTGAGCATTAAGTCTTCTTAGAGAAATACTGAATTAGGACTCAGCATAGATAGCTCTTTTATCTTTTAGCACAATGGTTCAACCTCACAACCATAGACAGTTGCTAGTCTACAGTTAGAGAAACGTTGAAAACAACTTGTCTACCACATTGGGTTTTACTGCTGTTCATGGACACACAGAAATGCAGGACAGGTCCCAATTCTCATCTCTGAAAAGCTTGATATATGCTGATCAAATACTATTTCCTTGGCATTAGATAGGTTACTATCCAATACTATCTAATACTAATCTCCTTGGCAGACAAAGAACTAAAAATTCAATTTTCATGTTAAAAAAAAAACATTGATTTTTTAAAACCATATCTAGTGACACTGAAGGGCTACTCCTTCCTTGTCCTGTACTCAGAATCACTCCTGGTGGGACTAGGGAATCATACATGGTGCCATAATAAAATCAGATCATCCACGTATAAAATAAACATACTATCTCTTGACCTAATTAACAAATTTGAGTAGATTGGTATACTTAAAGAGATAGTCTATTGCATGTTTGTGTACACATGTGTAGTATGACAAAACTGGGATAACATAAGGATTTTATTCACTCCTAATATGTATATGTGCTAAGGATCTTGATGGCATTATTGTTTTGGAGAACATTCATGACTATATATATATATATACATATATATATATACATACATACATACATGCTCAAGTTAATTTAAGATTCTTATGCACCTTAGACTCAAACTTTCCACATCTATCAGACAGACAAGATAATCAATGAAATTAAAGTTAAGTCACTGAACCAATCCAGGCTTCAAAATCCTGAACTAATTCACAAGCAGGCCACATAAATTCTTTTAAATGGAATTTTTGTTCAATTT
The DNA here is from genome assembly GCF_024139225.1 of Suncus etruscus. Classification (NCBI taxonomy): domain Eukaryota; kingdom Metazoa; phylum Chordata; class Mammalia; order Eulipotyphla; family Soricidae; genus Suncus; species Suncus etruscus. The sequence goes on along the minus strand of NC_064859.1, from coordinate 99,576,768 downwards.
AAATGCTTGTGAAAGTTCCTTACGTAATGGGGAATTTTTAATATGATAATTTATTAGGATTCATCTGTTTACATGAAAATTGTATATGTGAGAAGAAAGTTTATTTTTAATAAGGAGTTTTAACAATCCTAGAGGAGCCTGAGCTCATGTGTTTTTATTTTGAATTAGAATTACATATTTCAGTTATGTGGACTTTTGTTTTTCTTCTGGGACTTATTAAAATACTCTGAACAAAATGTATATGTCAAGTCCTGTGTTCTTATTCACATTAAGAACTGCAAAACATATCAGTTAGGGAAGGATTTCTTCTCATCATATTTATAAAGAAGAAACAAGCCACAAATCAGCATAAAATAACATATTTGCTATAAATATTTTCTCTTTATCCTCCCCTCAGAATTTTGGAAATGTTTCAACTGACTTTTCCATTTGCTATCAAGACACACTCACAAAAATAAATAAAATAAAACAGCACCCACCCCCCAAAGAAAGCTATTGCTGCTTGGGGAAATATCTCAGAAATAAAATCAGAACAGCATACAACACACACACACACACACACACACACACACACACACACACACACACAGATGGGATCATTTTCCTCTTGCAAGAGTCCTATGCACCAGTATTTGGTTGTCTCAATATGTGCATTTATTTTTTTACTTTGCTTATTTACTGAAGAACAGTTTTTTCAGATTTTATCATTTGGTGACCTACTTAATTCTGGAATTTCTCAAGACACTCAAGATCCTGAGACTTTCAGAACATCTTTTGTCTTTATTTGTTTGTTTGTTTGGGGCCCACACCCAGTGGAGCTTATAGGTTATTCCTAGCTCTGGTCCAGAAGTTACTTGTTGCAGGTCTGGAAACTACATGGGGGTTGAACCTGGATTGGCTGCATGCAAGATAAATGTCTTCCCCCTGTGCTATCACTCTTGTCCCTTAGTTTTATAAATAATATGATGGCTCGGGGCCAGAGAGATAGCATGGAGGCAGAGTGATTGCCTTGCATGCAGAAGAGCAGTGGTTTGAATCCCAGCATCCCATATGGTCCCCGGAGCCTGCCCAGAGTGATTTCTGAGCATAGAGCCAGGAGTAATCCCTGAGTGCTGCCGGGTGTGACCCAAAAACAAATAATAATAATAATAATAATAATAATAAAAAAATAATATGTTGGCTCATCTTCATATTTACTTTGAAACATTGCCCAAGGCACATTGACAGTTGGTGAATTGGAACGATGTACAACTTTCCTAGACCTTCAAGGACCAAGTAGACATGAGAGAACTGGCAAACAGAATTATGCCTGCAAAGTGTTCTATGTTTTGACAAAGGTGGTGCAACTACTTTGCTTACTTGTTTGGGGATCACACATGGCAGTGCTCAGGGATTACTGCTGTCTTTGTGCTTAGGGACCACTTTTTGACCATATGGGTAAAAGGAATCAAACTCCAGTTTATCACTTGCAAAGCAAAAGCCCTGCCCAGGGTACAATGTATGACTCTGGCCCTGATATTATGTTTAGAGAACCAAGATGTTTGTTATTTGGGATTCTTATACCAGAAAGCCTGAGCTGGTCAGTGAAAGGCTTGGGCATGTGATGATATTTTCTCTCTAACCTCTCTCTTCTCTACTCCTGGGGTCCCCAAACTTTTAAAGAGGGAAATAAATTCACTGTTCCTTAGACCATTGGAGGGCCAGACTACAGTTTAAAAATAACTATGAGCAAATTCATATGTACACTGCACATATCTTATTTTGATATAAAAAAGGAAAAAATGCAATATTTAAAATGAAGAACAAGTAAAGTTGAATCAACAAACTTACCATTATTTCAATGGGAACTATGGGTCTGCTTTAGGCAGACCATAGTCTGAGGACCCCTGCTAGAGATTGAGAAGAGGAGTCAATAGATAGAGGCAAGGGCAGAAGTCCCACAAATGCACACTGCAGGCCTGGGATGAATCATCTACTAGGCAGGACAGCAGCAGCAAAAACACACATTGGGCCAGATAAATGTCTTCAGTGGGCCATAGTTTGAGGACCTCTGCTCTAAACCTTTCATCCTAACTATTGAGTAAAATAAGTAGCTTCTGTTTATTAGAACAAAGAAACACTAAAAAGCAGGCCCTGACAAAACTTTGGTTAGATCTTCTCCACATTTGGGTGATTACAAGAGTATAAGATGACAAGATTATGGTTCTTAATCTATAATCAATAAAATTATTGAACCCACTGAACACAATAGATACTCCCAAGCACTAATGGAAGAAAAAAACAAAATTTAGCTAAAGGTAAGGTGTCTGCCTTGCCAGCTTTAGCCTAGGACGGACCGCGGTTCGATCCCCCGGTGTCCCATATGGTCCCCCAAGCCAGGAGCGACTTCTGAGCGCATAGCCAGGAGTAACCCCTGAGCGTTACCGGGTGTGGCCCAAAAACCAAAAAAAAAAAAAAAAAAAATTTAATGATTTAAGAAATAGAGCCCTAGTATCAAATACAAGTATTCATTGTAGAATCTTAAGCAGAAACATCCAATTTTAGCATCAGAAATGGAGGAAGGAATAATATTTATGTTATTGTCATAATTCAGCAGTGAAAAGATATATTTAATATTGGGTAATATAAGACCCACGAACCATCTAGATGGTGTCATCTGAAGTGTTGGATAGAGTATATACTCAGGAAATGAGTATTAACTAAGCTGCCTTAATCAAATGAGAAGGCAGGTGTGGTATGAAACCTAAATTTAAGACCAAAAATTATTTAGATCCTTGATATATGGTAACAAATAAAGAACTAGGGCTGGTCAAAGCCCAAGTCCCTATCTTTGCTTGACTCTATCTATCAGGCCCCCAGGTCCATAGACAAAGCATAGTTTCTGCTTATCTCTTAGTAAATGGCTTCAGTGTGTCATGTGTTCCTGGAATTATTCTCATAATGTAATCTTGTCCTTGTATGGAAACCAGAGTTCATCATGACCTCTCCACAGTGCCATACTTGTCACCCCAGGTTCGCCTTGCTATCTCTATTTTCCAGGGTAAGTATCTGTGACTCTAGAAATTTTGCAGGGCTCTCATCCTTGGACTGTGAGTTTATGTCTCTTGAAAACTCATCTAGAGAGTTGGAAGTCTTTAAAAAAAGATGAGTAAACATGGCAGAGTGTTGATGAGGAACATGTAAATAAAGAAGATGAGGGGTACATGTGCTCCCAGGGCCCATGATCATGCTCCCTCGCATATATATGTCACCCTTCTCTCCCCTCTTGAGATGCATCTTTTCCTACTGGGTTGTGCACTAGGGCTCTCCCCACTTTTAGAGATATCTGTTCTCTCTTAAGCATATTACTATCTCCCTTTCTTATCTTCTTCCACCCCTTCTCAGTATCTCAAAAATGCCTATTTTTTTATTTTTGGTTTTGGGATCAGTGCTCAGGGATTACTCCTGGCTCTACACTCAGAAATCGCTTCCAGTAGGCTCAGGATGCCAGGATTTAAACCACCTTCCTTCTGCATGCAAGGCAAATACCTTACCTCCATGCTATCTCCCTGGCCCCCAAAATACCTGTTTTTACTTCAAGACAAGAAGATGATAATTAAAATTCAAATAAAGAATTAAGCTCATCAATTAGGCATGATTATATCATGAGTTAAAATTTCCTCTACATTTTTTCTTCACAATTGGGATGTTAAATAGAAATGGGATATGGACCAAAGTATATTTCCCAGCATAAGTTTGTCCATAACTGTAAGAGACCCTTTTATTTTATTTTAATTTTTTGCAACTTACATATAAGGAGTTGGGAAGTTTGTAGAATTACAGAAAAATCAAGACATAGAAGTAAGATCCTGTGCATAGTTATTTTAAGATGTGTTTAAGAGTATCACCTTTGGTGTATTTTATTGTCTTAGTGTGGGCTGGAGGATGTGAGCAAAATCCTGGTTCTCATATAGAAATTGCCCTTCTTTTGAGGCAGATCTGTGGTCCTTGAATTGCTTAGAAGAGAGAAGGGCTTTAGAATTTAATTTAAATGTAATTAATGTAAAATTAATGTAAATTTAATTCAATGTGAAAAATTAATGGTGGAATTAAGGAAGAGAGTTATGGGTAATTGACATCACTTCAACCAATCAATACAGCTGAATAAGGGGAAAGTCATAATAATAAAATACCTACTACTAAATAACAATAATAATAATAATAAATACCCTACTAAAGTTCCCTCTACTTAAGGAAGGTGCTACTTATACTTAGGAAATATCCCTCTCTGCTTATCTACAGAAAAAGTATCAAGAAAAGAGCTGAAACATTTTCTTTACTCTATTTTCCTTACTACCTATATTATGCAAATAAAATTTTGGAAAGAATGACATTTTGGCTTTTTGGGTAAATAAAGTTGACTGTCATTAGAAGCAATGACTGTTGCAAGATTCCTAATTCTGCCATCAAATCAAGAAATAAACATTACTAGGTGACAAACATTTAAATTCTGAGAAGGCAAGTCAAGAAAAGTATCTCAGTCCCTTTGAACTCAAGTTCCATCACATCTCTCCATCATTTATTTTCTTGCTTTAGTTTATATGCTGTTATTCTTTAATATGATGTAGAATATCTGTTTAGGGGCCACACGGGCAGTGCTCAGGGTTTACTCTTGGCTCTGTGTTCAGAAATTGCTCCTGGCAGGCTCCAGGGACCACATGGGATTCCTGGAAATGAACTCAGGTCTAACCGTGGGTCTCCTGCAAGGCAAATGCTGTACAGCTATGCTATCTCTCTGACGCCCTTGATCTAGAAAATATGACATTTAATAATATTACTTATTTTTTCCTCTGACTATTAAACTATAGAACCTATGGATCTAAAGAATTTAAGTATATATTAGAACGTAAATGTATATGTGTTTGAGGTGTCCTAATTCCAAGAGTTCAGTCTGTTTCCTTCTTCCATATCAATCTTTTTCTCATTTTTCAAGCTCTCTCAAGAAACAATATTTTTTATATTTGCTTTAGGTGGTTTGCTTAGGTGGTACTATTTCTCCAAACAAAAAATCTCATTACAATTGATCAAGTGTCTAGAGAGATAGTGCTGAATACAAATCTGTTAACTGCTTGCATGCTGAGTTGTTTAAAGAAAATCATTACAAAGTCTCATTTCACTGATCTTTGTTAATTCAACATAATTCCTTTAGCTAAAATAAGTTTATTGAATCAGTGCAGAGAAATAGCATGTTGGGTGTGTGATATTTTTTCTTATTATAAACATGAATTCTGTGCTTATTGTGTGGATGGAGTATGGTTTTGAAGGAAAGATAAGAAAATCAAATGGAAAGGCATCCAAAATATCACAAATTATAATGTGATTTTTGCAGGGCATTTAAAAGTTCAGTCTAGCTTTAAGTTTTTCCAGGGTAGAATTTTGTCTTATTCATTATTCAGTGATAAGATTAACACTACGTTCTCTGTACTTCTTGACTTCTGCACTGTGATTACCTTTACTTTACAGAAACACCAGGCAGTCTACAAGCCAAATTTATATTTTGTGAAAATGGATGAATTCAATTAAAACAAAACAGAGCAGAACAGCAGCAAAAAACAAATGAATAGTTTAGCCTTATTGCTATTCGGCCTCAAACCAGTTTGCATCTGCTGAAAACAATCTCCCACTTGCCTTTCCTCTCTTTTAAAACCGGTTCCTTGGGCCAGGCGGTGGCGCTAAAGGTAAGGTGCCTGCCTTGCCTGCGCTAACTTTGGACGGACCGCGGTTCGATCCCCCGGTGTCCCATATGGTCCCCCAAGCCAGGAGCAACTTCTGAGCGCATAGCCAGGAGTAACCCCTGAGCGTTACTGGGTGTGGCCCAAAAAGCCAAAAAAAAAAAAAAAAAAAATAAGATAAAATAAATAAATAAAATAATAAGATAAAATAAAAAAAAAAAACCGGTTCCTATATGTGAGTGGTCTAATTCCTTCTTGATTTTTTTCATCTCTATTAGTCATTAGAGCATGTGAAAAATCAGGCAAAAGGCTGATCCTAAGTGTTCCTAATAGAAGTTTACGAAGCAGGTGAGAGAGACCATAAAAGAAAACCAAAGATTCAAAGGTTCATTGGAAAATACCAAAATAGAGAGACTCCTTATTTGAATTTTTATTTTGTTATTGAACAAAGTAAAACACACTTCCCTGAGAATAATCTTTTTATTGATCAGTTTCTTGAATAGATCTAGTGTGGAAAATAACCTATCTGTTTTGTTTTGTTTTGTTTTTAAGAATACATGCTGGAATGTCTTTCATTTTTCTTAAAACCCATAGATGAGTGAGACATTCTTGCAATAATAACTTTCAGACACAAAAGAGAAAAGAGCTGGAAGTTACAGCTCACCTCATGAAGCTCACCACAAACAGGGATGAGTTTAGTTAGAGAAATAACTACATCTTGAACTATCCTAATAATGAGAATGTACGAGGGAAATAGAGAGCCTGTCTAGAGTACAAGTGGGGGTTGGGTGGGGAGGAGGGAGATTTGGGACATTGGTGATGGGAATGTTGCACTGGTGATGGGTGGTGTGCTTTACATGACTGAAACCCAAACACAATCATGTATGTAATAAAGTTATTTAAATACATAAAAAAAGAATACATGCTGGATAAGATGAATATAGAAACCATATTATTTAATAATTTTTACCAGATTTGGTATTGAAAAGATCATTTTGTTAACCTGGTGACATACCTGTCACTGATTCCATATTTGGAAAAGTTATAGATGTCCAGATAAAATCATTCTCACTTCCAAAGCCAAATGAATGAAGATAATGAAGCCTGATCTTAAAATAATTTAAGTCTTTAAGCTACCTGATACCACACTAAGGCCCCCTTTTAGGACACTGAAAGTCATTCATTGTTCTCCTCCGAGCTTTCTTCTGTCCATCCCTTCTCCTCTGACTAACTTACCCAGAGCAGATTGTCCTGAGCAGTTGCAAAGGGATTAAGGGTATTTTCTTGTGATGCCACCTGTCTGCAAATGGTGCCAGAGTTTGATTTATTTTCTCCTTAAATTGGATTCTTTTTCAACTGGTGGTTGATCATTTAAGGGGTTGAATGAAATGTGAATGCCTGAGTTGGCTTCTGAGAAAGATCAGGTAGAAACCAGCAAACTACAAATGCCTAGAAACTCTGTTTCCTATTTTATTTCTTTCTCAAAGTGAGCTTAGTCTGAATCATAGATCATTTAGTATAAAAAAATCAATTCTCTTTTACATGTTCACAATTATATTTAAATAGGAAAGCCATGGCTATCACAATAATCCAAAGGAAAACATTTCCAAAAATAGAATATCAGGAACTCTTACTTTGCTCATGGAATTTTGGTTTAAATTACGAACAAAGCTTCTTGATGTTTCCCCATTTTTTGTCTACCTATATGACTAATTCTGATAAATCATACTATATTTTCTCAGAAATCAACCCATTTTTATCCAGATAACTGACTCACTTCCCTCGTGAGACAGTGGCATTATTTTTAATATTTGCCTTTCAAGTATGATTCACTGTGTTTGGTATCTTTGTAAGGTGGTATTTCAGGAGAAGAGAATATTCTTTATGTGGTCTGAATAATGTCTGACTATTCATATTATTAGTATGCAGGCTTTGGGTGAGGGAACAAGGTTGCCAGCAGAGTTAAAGATGTGTGTAGAATACAGGTCCTGTTAAAAGTGCTTTCAGCGATTCACAGCAGTCCCAAATTTCTGATTTTATTAAGGTAGAACAATTGAAGGGAAATATACCTTTCTTTGTCTTTAGGGAGGAGGAAGAGGGGGAATCCTAATGGCTTAACCTCAACCCAAAATATTGAGTGTATGCAAATTTGCCCTTTTACAATATCAATAGAATTGTTCACCCCACACAAAGAGAAGGACAAGGGACTCCCAAGGTCATGTTTTGTGAATGCTTTATTGTGCCATGACAATTCAGTGACCTTTATGAAATACAGGATTATTAAGATGAACTCGAGTTGTTTGGTTACTGATAATGTTATCACTGTGACACATACAAATCAATGATAGGAAAAGGAAAAAAATATACAAATACTATTTAAAATATGCTATTATCAACTTCATTTTAGTAAAGTTTATGGGAATTTCTACATAACCTAGATTAGGCTTTCCTTCAGTTCTCCCTTAGGCATTAAAAATTAAAGGCTGATGATTTTGTGAAGAAAAAAAAATGAAGGAAGCGAATGATTTTATGTTCACTTTTTAAAAGCTAATAATTTCATAAGCACATTGGAAATACATGGCTAGAGCATAATCTGTTTAGAAAAGGATCATATTAATCTGGCAATAAATATGTTGGGTAAATTGGGAATTCACATTTAAACTAAATTAAGTCTACTTCTCAAGCTTTATACATAGATGTGGTTTAACTATAATTATGAGCAAGTGTCAGAGTAAATGTCTTTCAGAGGATTCACCTAGCAGGGTTGTAGATTATTCTGAAAGATGTAAGGATCAAGCAGGTCGACCTCAATTAAGATAAATGTCTTAATTCCTATACTATCTTCCTAGCCTTGAGAGTAAATATTTTAAACTTATTTGAACACATATTCAGAAATAGAACACTAGGATCACAAAAATAGCCTTTAAGTATTAAAAATTGCCATTTGCTTCTAGTAATGTGTTTGTAGAAATGAAAGGGTTTCTAGAATTTTGTTGGTTCAGAAGTTACTTAAAAATCTGTGCAAGAAGAAGCATTTCCTTTTGGAATGTGTATGATATGAGAATATTTTCAATATTTACAAGAGTAATAAAACCTATATGTTACATTCACATTTGGTCATAATGAATACATGTTTTCTAATACTGAAAATGGCCAATATAGATATTATATATTTTAAATTGACACAGTTATAACTAAGTATAAATTAATAATTTTCTTTTTTCGTATTTATAACAAATTTCCCTATACACCAAAGTTTTATTGGCAGATTATCTCAAATTTGTGTTTTTCTCAGAAGACTAAAAATAAAAGTCTCCCCTCCATTAATTAGCCTAAACTTGGGCGTCAGCACTGATTCATGTCATCAAATGCATCTTACTATTTCTGTAATTTCTCATAAGTTGAACTTATTGAAAAGTTATGGGATATGTAAGAAAGAAACTGGGGATAAATAAATGCTAAAGCCCTTCATAATAATATACTTCTCTCTTGTCAAAGTGCCTTTTTGGTTTGCAGTTTTCCTCTCAGAAACTGCTTTAGAAAATATCCAACCCAATAAAATAAAAGCAATCTCATTCGGTACTTCTTGCAAATAAAAAGTGCATTTCACGGATTGCATCTACAATGTCTTGAACAAGAATTTTTTCCAATATGACAATTTAAATCTCAAAAACTCTTATCAATGAGAATAACACCTCTCTTAGAACTCAGCCTTCTAATAGCCAATCATCAGCATCATCCTCATTATCATCATCATAGCAAACATTTTAGAATCTGCTTCTCAAGTATTAAGTCAGGCTCTTATTATGTACTTGAAATACGTTATCTCATGAAAAATGTAATCTCAAAGCAATATAACGGAGGTGGATATTTTATTCATATTTTATTAGAAAACACAAATTCTAGAAGAGTAACTGATTTATTTTTTTCCCAAGACCATAAGCCATTGATTGGAAGGAATAACCAGGATTCAAAATTAGGTCTGGTTGATATCAATATGTGTGGTTTATCTTTCAAGGTATATTGATACGGAGCTGTCCTGACATCTCAAGAAAGTAGGTAGGCTTTCAGATGAATAAGATGAGCTGAAACAATCAAAATTCATCATATTATCAACCACCAATTCCATGGCATCAGTGATTTATGCATATATATGCATTATAAACATGTCACATCTTAACAGACAACACATAAAAACATGGATTGACAATAAACTGAAAATTAGTTCTCATAAAATGAAACCAGCATGGGAACATGAAGACTGCTCATGAGGTCAGAACAGTTATGGACTATTACAAGAGGTTCATCAGAATAGACCAAATCCTTAACACTGACCCAAATCTTTTTTTGTTTGTTTTTGTTTTTATAACCCTTTATTTAAGCATAATGATTACAAGCATGTTTGTAGTTGGGTTTCATTTATAAACAGAATACCCCATCATCACCAGTATAACATTCCCAAGATCAATGCCCCCCTCCTCACCTACCCCTGCCGTATTTGAGACAGGCATTGTACTTCTCTCATTCTGTAACATTGTCATGTTATTTGTTAGTGTTGTTATTTCCCTAACAGAGTTCACCACTCTTTGTGGTGAGCTTCAAATTGTGAGCCTGTCCTTCTGGCCCTTCCAGCCATTAACTCTATTGTCTCTGGGCCTTATTACAGTAATGACTTTCATTTTTCTTAAAGCCCATAGATTAGTGAGACTATTCTAAGTCTATCTCTCTCCCTCTGACTTATTTCACATAACATAATAGATTTTATATACATCCATGTATAGGAAAATTTCATGAGCAGCTCTCCTGACGGCTGCGTATTATTCCATTGTGTATATGTACCACAGTTTCTTTAGCCATTCATCTGTTGAAGGGCATCTTGGTTGTTTCCAGAGTCTGGCTATTATAAATAGTGCTGCAATGTGAGGAAGGAATTTTTGAATTGTATTTTTGTATTCCTAGGGTATATCCTTAGTAGTGAAATAGCTGGATCATATGGGAGTTCAATTTTCAGTTTTTTGAGGAATCTGACCCAAATCTTAATAGGACTGTAGAGATGCATGTCTGGTGTACATGGGTGTATTAGAAGCTAGACCATGACCCTTATTAGCTAGACAAATATTCAGCTACCCCCTTAAGTAAATAATTATTTATTTTGACTTGAATATTTTCCAAGAAGTCATTTGCATGAACATTGTTGATGGCTGATCATTCCATCATGCCTTCCTTCCTCTGCCTGGATGAACAGAGTTTGAAGCACAGGAAGGATAGAGGAACGTTTATTCTATATACAGAGTCTTACTAAGAAAAACTACAGCAGAGCTTTTATGAGTTGTTCACACACAAAAACATCAGCAGTGATGGTTTTTTTATTTATTCCTCAGTGAATATCTTTCTTTTCTTGTATGCCATCTTCTCAACCCTTGTCTCACTGCTCCTTGTATCAGCCAACACTGAGCTGTTTGGAACAGAAACATATTTTCCCTTTCTAGTCTTTCTCTTCTCAACTTCCTGGACTTTCCAGGCCAAAACATAATGTCGCTTTATATTTTTACTAAAAAAAAAAAATAAAAATTGCTGTACTAATGCGTTTCTCCTCTGCTGATTCTAAAGACAGAGATAAATGCTATGCATTTGACTCTCAAACTAGCAGAGGTAGATACATCAGTGATTTTAAAAAGTCTCACAGAAAAAGCTTTTAGTCATTTCTCTTTTCCTGAGTAGTATTTTGTAGTGTATATGTTGAACATGAAAAATATATATTTATTTATCTTTTTATCTTTGACCATCTGCCTAAATATATAGCATCTCAGCTTTATTAATTAGACAAAAAACTCATTTTATTTCAGGAACTTAACAAAAATTATTAATACAATTCATGTTGCTGAGATATTGATATAGATTTAGGTCTAATAAAAATCATATAGAAAAATTATAAAATAATAAATAGCAGAGATAGAAAACAATACTTTTAAAATTCAAATCACCTGAAAACTTTTACACTGAAATATTTGAGTTAATTTAGAATAATCAAAGAAAAATCAACAAAGCATATTCCCAATGAAAAATTTAAGAATGGGGCTTCTATTTCTAAAAGAAATTTATGGGGAAAGTTTATGAATCTATTTTTATATTCATTTATGGTATAAATCTATACAAAAATTAGTGCCAGGTATCAACAACTGTCACACAAGTAAGTTTTATGAACAATGTACACACCAATCTCACACTTCTTTCTAACACTAGTAAAATTGATATTTGTTATATATTTCTGGCTAGTCCATTAAAGTTGTGTTTTTTAATTTTGTCTACATTTGAATTATGAGAGAGGTGAGAACTCCGAAAATAAAAGAATTACATATTTCAAGTTGGAATGACTAAAATAGCTATATTCTTTAATTTAAGGTATAAATTAAAATTAAATTTTAGGAAAACAACACAGGATACTGAGCTGAAGTTGGCAACAGATCCATTTGTGGTCATTTATCAAACCTCTAAATCAACAGTAGAATTTTGAATGATCAGGACTGAATTGAAGCCATTATATTTTTATTTGTGATAAGTAAACGGAGTTACTTGACTGGTAAAGAATACCTAGGTTGCTGGAAAGACATTATGTCTGTTTGAATCTGTGAGTGGTTCTGAAGAGATTATCTTCAAATTTTTCCTGCTAGTAGCCAGTGATTTTTGTACCTTCAAACCTGAACTGAATGAGACTGTTTCCTAATTTTCCAGTTTTAATTAATTTTGGTTTTGGGGTCACACCCAAAAGTCCTTAGGGGTTACTCATAGCTCTGCACTCAGAAAATGCTCCTGGCAGGCTCGGGGAACCAGATAGGATGCCCTGGATCAAACCCAGGGCTGTCCTGGGTCAGCTACATATAAAGCAAACACCCTATGACTGTGCTATCATTCTCCTCCCCTAATTCACAAGTTTTAAGCAATTATTTGATCAAACTTCTCTGATTCTCAAACTAATTGAACCAAGGATTCTATTAAATTGCCACATACACATATTTTTACATCCATGCCAAGGATTCTATTTCTTGAAGTCCTCTGGCTAACACATGATTACTGATTTACATAACATACAATTCATATTAAAATATCCATCTGGGAAATTTAAAAGTCATGCTCCTCTAGTTTGTATATAGAGTCCAAATTAGTATTAGGTTATTTTTTCATTACATTTTAGGTAGTTTTATTTTTTTGAAGCCCATTTTATTTAATTCCTTGCAGATCTATTTTATAAAATGCCTAAAATATTCGTAAAAGACGCAGGAACTTCAAAGGCACATCACCAAGAGAGTTATCTTAGGTATCTCATTATAGGTGCCCTTGCTTCAGAAAAACATTCCAGAGAGAATTCAAAAGGGCAAGTAAGAATAATTACTACAGGCTTCTCATCTCCCACACCATGTAAAACATCCTCTCGATCACCCTGTTTATCTCAAGCAAGACATTCACTGCTCTGCACTTAAGTTCGTTTGCTTCTAATTTGAAATCAGACAAAATTGGAAATTCTACAACTGTGGAAATTGCAAAACCGGGCTTGCTTTATACAAAGAAGGTATATTGATTGCTTCTCTGGGTGCTCAAAGAAAATTATTCAGAATGCATCATAAACTGGCTCTTACAAAGCCCTTCAAAAACTTTATGCAATTCGCAAAGATAAAGTTTGTCTCATGGTTTCCTGAGTAAATAAAGGAAAGACACAAAAGATCCAGAGAAAGTGTTAATACACTCACCTCCATGTGGCTAATGTCTTTTTTCAGATCCAGAACTGTTTTTTTCATTTTACATAAGTAATAATATAAAAACAATTTATTGATTTTACGATATCCAGGTCAATGAAGTTCATTTGTTGTAGGCAGATGGGTGGGGGAGGTTCCTGGTCATTGTTTTCAAATAATTTCAATTTTTCAAAATTTCAAATAATTTTCGAAGAAAATAATAAAACCGAAGAATTAATTGCCCAGCCATGATGTAGCCCAAAGGCAGAGGGCACATCTCTTTGAGATGCAAATCCTCAGTTCCTAGCAGCTAAAGAGGGGTGAATCTCTTGGAAAGGAAGATACAGCAGGTTTCGAAGATACTACTGAGAATGTGAAAAAGACTTTCAAGAATTCAAGGCTTTCCCTGTAACAAGGCCCAGTTTCACTTTTTGGAATTTTTTTGTTTGTTTCCTTTTCTTGCAGGAGATTGGAGAGCACACCCAGGATTGTTCTGGGCTCATTCCTCATCTATGCTCAGAGAGCAGTAAATAAATCTATTTTCATTTACTATGTATTCCTCCCTAAATTCTTTTCTGGGAAGAGAGGCAAAGGACTCAGAACAAACTCTGTGTAACATGTAGGACTGAGTTCCTTTCTTGCAAAAAAGCAAATCCTCACTGCAGCCTAGGTTCCATGGTACCCTGAGAAATTGGATGGCAGAATAATTTCCCATGGCAGGCACATGTGGAACCCAAGTGCGCTTTGATTATCACCTTGTGGAGCTGATAAGATGTGAGGTCTCTACTATGGACTCCTCAAAAACTTAAAGACTTCAGTTTTGTTTTAAGGGCCATATTCAGTGGTGCTCGGGCTTCCTTCTTCCTATACCCTTAAGGATCAGATGGAGACCTGGTGGAGCTCAGGAACATACGGGCTCCAGGGATAGAACCTTGGGGCAGCACATATACAGTAACAACCTTGTCCATTGTACTACCCAACTCTCATCCAAGACTTTCTTCATCAGTTCTAGGTTTCCAAGGTAACCAAATGGGTCCAGAGGAAAGCTTATTGATTCCCCTTTCAAGCTACCACCTCTATTCTCTCCCAGTACTGCTTCTCCTCTCTCTCTCTCTCTCTCTCTCTCTCTCTCTCTCTCTCTCTCTCTCTCTCTCTCTCTCTCTCTCTCTCTCTCTCTCTCTCTCTCTCTCTCTCTCTCTCTCTCTCTCTCTCTCTCTCTCTCTCCACCCCCCACTTCACCCAAATCATCCACAGGACTTTCACCATTTCTGCCCTGTCTATTGAGATTGTTTAATTGTGTTATGTAGACATCAACTCAAGATCTGAGCATCTGTCAAGCAGACCTGCCTAGATGATTTTTAATCTCCATGTAGGTCTTTATAGGTCAACTTAACATTATTTTTTTATTTTATTTTTTAAAGCATGATACTGAAAGAGGAAGCCTCAGTTTCCCCTGGTTAGGTACTGCCAGAAAAAAAATCATTTTAGGTGTCCCCATTCTATATTTTTAACATTTTTGAAAATCCCTGGCCTCTTTCTGAGAACGGAAAGTAAAACATTTTCCAAGATCATAGATTCTGCCCTAGAGCATAGGTCCACAGGATACTAAGAGATAATGGGTAATACCTAGGCAAGTGGTCAAATAGATAACCTAAAATGCTTTAAACTAGTCAGACTGCTGTAAAATTCTTGCATTTTTTTTCTCTGAAACATTCTTTTCACTTGATAAGAGACTCAGGGACCTAGTTTTTCTATAAAAAATAGTCAGAAAAATAAAATAAAATAGACCAGCCATACTATTACTTTACTCTATACTAATTTTCTTCCTGGCCGGGGCATTCTTTCTCTTCTCTTTCAATAAACCTTTCCATCTTTCTAACTCTGAGTCTGAATGTCTTTAAGATTCAGTATTTTCACTCCAGAAAATATTAAATAACTTGGGAACTGTGGAAAACTCAGAGACCTGTGACACACTCTTGAATCAATAAGATAGCATTTTAAAAATGCTTGTGATACTGGACAGAGCCAAGACAATAATCGATGAGAAAAATCAACACTGTCCTATTACCTTCACAGATTATTTTCTCTCAACACTAAAACTCTGGGACAGAGCATTAAAATAGTGGGTGGAGGCCTTTGTCTTACATGTGGCACCCTTAATGTCCCCTGACCCCTACCTTGAGTGACCCCGAGAACCAGAGACTAAACCTGAACATAGTTGAATGTGGCCCTACACAAAAGAAAATTAAGACATTAAAACCTTATTATAGTTGGCAATAAATATGTAGGATATTTTTAAGTATAACTAGTACTTGTTTAGCACAATTGTCTTATTCTTCAGGGAAGTTGGACCACAGTAGTGATTCTGGGAGGGTGGGGAAGGTCCCATGGGATGACAGAAATCAAATCAGGGCCTTTCACATGTAAAGCAAGTGCCTTAACCCTTAAAGAATCTTTTTGACCACCACACATTGTAATTTTATAAGTCAAATCTCAGAGCAATAAGCTGCCATTTTTTTTTAAATAAAGGAATGTTTAGAACTTTGTGTATTATTTCTGTTTTTCTGCTCAGGACTTAACTATATTTTAATACAATATCTTTTCTAAAACTTGATGAATTCCCAGGAACTTTTCTAAATTGGTGTCAATTAATTGTTTCCTTTGTGTACTGAAGGTTATAAGTCTCAGGGCACCTTTTATTTTGCCAGTGCTCCTTCCCTTGGGATTTCTTCATCTTCCTCATCCCAACTGGGTTCTGCATTTGTGCTGCTAAATCTACATTCTCAGATAAATCTGAGAAATCTACAACCTTAGATTCCCCATGGCCAACCTTGGAACCAATACAGCACAAGTATTTCTAGAGTCAGCGTATCTTTTCCAAATCCATTTCTGCTCTATCTGAATGCCACTTTCAATATTTCTTTTCCCTTTTTCACTGCATTCTCACACTTGGGGGCCATTCCCTCTTCCAATTACCCAATTTTATAAAAGGTCCTGTGGGTCTGTCACTGTGCGACAGAAGAGGAAATGCAAGCATACATTCTGTTATCTCTGTGTGAACAGAATAACAAGCAATTGTGTAAGAAATAATTGCTGACACAGTTTGACAAATGTGATGTGATTAGTGACCAGGCATGATGCGTGTCTGTTCTACACATAATGATTTGTGGGTTGAAGAGTTAGCTGTGCAATTTGTACTTGATGCAATTGCTTATCATCTGTATGCCATGGTAACTGAAATTTAGATTACCTGTGAAGACCAGTGTTAATTCACCAAACCACATTAAATCAAATTCATGCATATTAAAAGTACTGCCTGCCTAGTTTAATCTATCAATGCACATGATTTCTTTAAATATAACTATTTTCAAAAAATAGTTTAAGGCAGGTGGTCCCTAAAATTAGTTTTGATCTTTAAGATTCCTTATCCAGTCCTGAAAATTGCTATAACAGGTGCAGGGAGACAGCAGTCTGGAACTTGAAAGCATGTGACAGGAGCTACCTTTATAAACCAACTGCTTCTGGGCCACAATCAACAACAAATAAAGCTGTTATTTGCATCGTTAAGCATGCTAGTGTTCATCTTTAAATAAAAACAGGCCATTGGGACTCAATCTTCAAAATGATGTTTCACTTACTGAATTTACATTATACCAAAAAATAGTGTTAATGATCATCATATGTGCAAAAGAACTATCAGTAAAATAATGATTGGAACTGGAGTGGTTGTCTAGTGGGTAGGGTGCTTTTGTCATAGGCAATCAATCTAGGTTTGATCATTGGTATCCCATATGGTGGCCCTGATCCCCAAATGCATGAACCAGGGCTCAGAGCCAGGGGTCAACTCTAAATAGATATAAAGTAGAAAATAAAAAATTAAAACTAAAAAAAATAATAATATGTTACTATGAAGCATTGAACCTTATATTGCAACCTCAGAACGCCTTTGAAGATCTCACTCGTTATCAGAGTGATTACAAAATATCAGAGTATATTCAGACATATAAGCCAAGATACTGCCAACTCACAGGGTGGACAGAATTAGCTCACAGAAGTAGAGCTTCTCAACAACAGTAAAAAGTGTTGCTGGCCCAGTCATTGTCATTTCATTCCCTTTCACTCCTCTTTGATATAGCCAAGTATGTCTGATACACAAAGTGGTTATCTGCTAGTGATGTATACTGGATATGTGATGATGAAAAGATTAACCTTGTCAGAGAGTGGCAGCTAGGAAGTCTTGCAAAGCTATGTCTGAGCTGAGAGTTCTGGAAGGACTGAAATAATAGAAATGAGACCGCGACTAAGATTCTTCTGAAAATTTAGTGTCGAAGAAAGAACATGCTAGAAAGTTGAAACTCCAAACTCAGTTCTAACCAATTTTGAGACTAGAGATAGGAAGTGAATAGAGTGTCTGAAGTCAATAGTGGTAGATTAATGAAGAAGTCAATAAGCAGGTCAAAGGTTAGTGACTAGTGAGACTTTGCAATTAATAGATTCAAAGTGACAGACAGGCTTAAAGCATTGATATCATTCATCCACAGCAAGGAGTATAAAATGTTGAAAACTCAAAACTACCAGGAAAAAGGAAAGAGATAACAGATACTGCAAGCTAGAAATCAAGGTGAGTCTGGCTTGAGAATGACTGAAAGATATTTCCTAAAGATAAGGCAATACGTCTTATATTTAGACTTGTAGGAAAATCTACTGAAGAAGCGACTCAGTTTGATGGGGAAGTTCTGAAAACAAGGCCAGGGCTATCTCATTTAATGTCTTGCAGATTTTGAGGCTGCACCTACTTCCATTGAAAATTAAACTGGGGGCCGGAGAGATAGCATTGAGGTAAGGCATTTGCCTTTCATGCAGGAGGACATCGGTTCGAATCCTGGCATCCCATATGATCCCCCGTGCCTGCCAGGAGCAATTTCTGAGCCTGGAGCCAGGAATAACCCTTGAGCACTGCCGGGTGTGACCCAAAAACCACACACACACACACACACACACACACACACACACACACACACAATTAAACTGTAAATAAAAAAAGGGGGAAAAAGAACATTAAACTGTGATAGATACAGAAAGAAATTGCTCTCTGATGAACTGGGAATATTTATCTTAAGGATAAGATACCTGAACTGAGGTACATGGACTATATATTTTTCAGACCCTGGGACCTGTAGGTTGGCTTAAGTCTCAAAGTCAGAGTAGAAGAATCTGACAAGCTTTGACAACCTTTTTGACTCCTACTTGGGAATTTTATTCTTCAAACATCTCCCCTTCTGCTTTGCTTTTTCAAGACAGCATTACAAATACTACAGCTTCACGTGGGAACCTTCAGAAACTGATGTCTGAGTGAGTTGGAAGCACTTCGCAGGATATACTAATATTATAGATGCAGAATCACTTGTGTGGAAGAAATTCCTATTTTCTTTGCTCTCTGGATATAGAATAATATGGTGCTAGTGCCCTCTGTGTGTTTAATTATTTAAGGAAGGGTTATTAGTGTGTGGTTAGTGAGTCCTTATTGAAAGTTATACATGCCAGCAGCCTGCAGTGAAGCTATGTTACCAGTGTTCTTAATAAATTATTAAGATGTATAATGAATAATGAAGGACATTTTAGTGGAAACTTACCTGAAAAAAATATATATGCTACTGTTATGGGGAATGAAAAGTGAGAGAGATTAGAGGTAATGAGTCATTCTTTCCCCAGTGAGAAAGTAATGTAATCTTTCTCATAAATTGGAATTATCATGGTCACAGATGCTTTGAATCAGTGACTAGTGTGAGTACTCATTCTTACAGTACGATTTGGACCAATCTATTTATTGCAATTTTTTTGCAGTCTCAATCTTCTTTTTTAATTTTCTACATTTCTACACAAATAGGCTCTGAAACTATTGTAAAAATAATAATAATAATATAGGGTAAGAGTGGAATAAAAAAGAAGGATTTAGAAAGATGTTGATTTGAGGAAGTCAAGCAAAAATACTGCTCAGATATGAATTCTGAGGTGAGAATAATATCAAAACTAAAGGAAACCTTATTTTTTAAGTAGTTTATTCCCAGGTTACCACTGTTATAAGTCTCAAGCTTATGCCTTCCTGGATTGTGTAGGATTCAACATTTTCCCGTGGAAACCAGGAGATGGAACCTGTGAAAATATTTTCTGCTTAACATATTTTAGATGAAAGGCAAAATCAATTATTTAGATTTGTTCTCTTTTCAAGTTCAATGCCTTCAACCACCTGGTTGTCTCTGCCAAGATTTTTATTTTTTTCTAAATTGCTCTCTTAAAAACTTTTGGATCAAAATACCAAATGAAAATTTTAGAGAAAATGGATTTGCTTATGTTTTATTTTCTTCTGTTTTTCTTTCTGAAATAAATGTATGACAATTGAAATTGCTGGCATCAGTTCAGTTTCCTTTGATAATGGTTCATCTATGATACACGCAGGCAATATTTATTAAATGGACATGAATTAAATGGGTATGTTTTGGAAAAATTTTCCCCTAAGGATTCAAACCACTTCTTACATCTTTCATCAAGTCTACTAATGAGAAAATAATGAACAATGTATGCTTCCAGGGACTTTGTATCTGCTAAGTTAAAGATGAAATTGAGTTGCCCTGTCATCTTCTGGTACAGAAAGTCATCAAGAGACCAATCATTTTCTCCATGGGAGTCAGTAATTTTCCACTCACATGATCCTCTTCTTCTCAGCTCTTTCCTAAACATTATACATCTTGACAAGATATCATAGCTATGTAATTTTACAGGAAATACTATGGGAAATAATGAGAAACCCTCTTGGAAACTTTACACAGAAGGTACCTTTGTCCTTTGCTTCTTTTTGTTTTAGGTTTGATTGTGGGTGGGGGGGACAAATCAGACTGTGCTCAGGGACTACTCCTAGCTTTGTGTAAATGATTCCTTTAGACAGGGTACTGGGGACCATATAAGGAACTGAGGATTGAACTTCGATCAGTCAAATGCAAAGCAAGCACCCTACCCACTGTACTATCATTCCTGCCCTAATATTTTTATTGTATTAATGATAGATCTATTGTGTCCATTGTGATTATTGATACCAGTTAGGCTTAAAGTAAAATTTGTAAGTCAACCAAATTTTGAAACTTAAATCTCATTGCTCTGGTGCATGCTTTAACCTCTTTTTATTTTTTTCACTATAGTGTCATTAATTCTCCAAATGTTAGAGTGATAGATCTTATGATAGTGGTTTTTGATCATATGGTTGGTGATTTGATATTTACAGACTCAGCTAATATTTTCAATTTAAGACAAAGATTGGTCATGAAACAGGATACAGTGAAATCACAGTTGATGATCTCAGTAATGGCTTTGATCTGTTAAGAATAATTGAGAAGTGGCAGAGTTACACAAAGAAAACTTTATGAGAATGATATGAAATTTCATTCAACAAGCACATATTTTTCATCCTAAAACTTAGCTTCCTTTGTGTTTTTGTATTTGTTAAATTCACATTATTATTCTTGTCCTTAAAAATACCTAATTTTCGGGACTGGAGAGATAGCATGGAGGTAATACATTTTCCTCTCATGCAGAAGGTCGGTGGTTCGAATTCCGGCATACCATAGGTCCCCCGAGCCTGCCAGCAGCGATTTCTGAGCATAGAGCCAGGAGTAACCCCTGGCGCTGCTGGGTGTGACCCCCCAAAACAAACAAACAACAAACAAAAAATACCTAATTTTTTATTCAGACATAGATTGGATCTGTTTACGATCATTTCCTAATCAATGCCCAGGATAACTGATCTGATTCTGATCCATTCAGAATTTACCATGAAACTTTTCAAGTGGAATTATTCCAGTATCTCTGGTATTTATATTGATTGAATTTTCTAAGTGTCAAAAGTAGTTCTATCATTTTGGAGTAGACAAAGTTGCTATTCCACAAGTTATGAATTCTAGATATGACTTGTCCCTATATAAGTTGATTTTTATGTGAATACTTCATTCATCCCTTTGTTGAATCAGTAAATATTTGATAAGTGCCAAATATTTGCCAGCTGTACTAGCTGTTAGCAGGTATATGTATATTTGAAGATATCCTTTCAACTTCATAGATGATTATGGTGCTATTGGCATCAAACATTTTTAGTTATTAAACAGATGTCTTCAAATCGGAATAATAAGGGGTTGTACTTGGCCATGGTTAAAAGTACAAGCTCTGAAATTCCATCTTCAAAGTTCAAATCTTACCTATACCTGTAGTTAGTTGGGTAACCATGTTCAGAATAAAACACAATGTCTTTCTCTTAATTATGATTGATCCAATATTTTAAAACTTGAAAGCTATTATAGAAAACTCAAAATATTATCAAACACACATGAATACATAAAGGAAAGGCTAATATAAGCCTTTAGATTGATTGCTTAATTGGTTTCCTTCAATGAGTGAGCAAGTGTCAGAACATTATGCTTTTGTGAATATTGGAACTTACTGTTTTGATGTTGGGAATCCAGTTAAGAAAATGCATGCATGCTGATATCTCTGTGATCATTGAGTCCAGAGATTTTAAGTTATCTCATAAGATGTAACTTGAATGTGTTCAGAATATCAATGTTAGCTCAAGAAACACAAGCAAGCAATTACATTCATTTAGTTACAGAGGAAGGTCATGATCCAGGCAAAGTCCACTATAACATGACTAAAACTTATCTACCTATATTCAGGAGGATATAAGGAACTCTCTCTACATAGCTATGTGGAATTTTAGCTTCTCCTTGGAAATGTTTTTTATTGTTCTTAATAGGATAAAGTAGAATATATTTTAGAATATATTCTAATAATGTATTATTAATGCTTAATAATGTATAAAGGTATGA
Source organism: Suncus etruscus (assembly GCF_024139225.1). Classification (NCBI taxonomy): domain Eukaryota; kingdom Metazoa; phylum Chordata; class Mammalia; order Eulipotyphla; family Soricidae; genus Suncus; species Suncus etruscus. The sequence goes on along the minus strand of NC_064859.1, from coordinate 99,554,457 downwards.
AATTGACTGTCACTCACATGATGTGCTCTTAGATATTATCTATATTATTACAAAGAATTAGAGATATTTGAATTTGGTTGAACTTCTTCCTTCTAATTAAAGTTCATGTGTTCTCTAATTAGCCTTAATGATTCTGTTCTCACAGATAACAACAAAGATGTAAACTTCTGAATTAATGATTTGTATGGTTTTTTGGTTATGAAATAGCACTATATAGGTATATATAGAGATATCTGACTTTGGATTGTGTGTTCTTAAACTTATACTGCTGTGCATACTGCTTCATTATTATATGTTGTAATCCATGATTAGATTTCACAGAGATATTACTCACAGTTTATGATTCCCTTCATTTTTATCTGCATTGTTCTCAAAACATTGAAGAATATATATGTATTATATACCAAGTATAAAAGAATAATTCATGTATCAAAAACCTTTGCTGAAAAATTATAATAATCATCCTACCTTAAATTATGAGTATTCTGGTTCATTAACTTTGATACAAAAATCACTTTATCTATGTTTCTATTTTAAAAGTTATATGATATTTGTGGTGCTATGTCAATTTTTCTGTCAGCCCACACTCCCATTCAAAACTGTCCCAATCGAAGAAGCTTCCTTTAGCATAGGTTTAGTTTCTTATAGGATATGTGCACTGGTCTTTTACATTCAGTTAATTATTCCATGGATGTTTTTCTAGGTAATGTTTTGTTGAAATAAGTAAAAAAAAAGAATGGAGAAATTATTTATGCTTTTAAGTTTTAACTAGAATGTATGGATCTTAAAATCTTCAATCCTTTGACTAAAATGAGTCTATTTCTTCAGGCCTCTGGAAAAAGAAGCTGTTATGTCTAAAATTTAGTTTGCCCATGATAGAGTCCAGCATTATGATAGATTAATAAGTGGCTCGGGAAAATACTCAAATTCAAACACCACATTGATATTAAATCACATAATTTTCTAGCTTTTTCTATGCTAGTCTTATTGACTAATCTTTAATTTGATTGTTTAACATGCAGCCAAGAGTATCAGATTAAATTGGTGCATAATAATTGCTAAAAATCAAGTGGAAGAGCTTTAATATTTTTTAAAGTAATGCTTGATATTTGCTGAAAACCTCTATGAAAGCTTTTCAGAAGTTTTTTTTTTAAATGATATTCATTCCAAGTTGCTTACATTTCTCATACAGTAGAGAAGCAGTTATATCTTTCCTAATTGCATTGCCTCCAAGAAATCTTTTCTCCACCATTTAACCTTTGCATTTCTTGCCTTATATTGATGGGGTGGTATATTCCTATTCCTTTACAGTCTTCTTCCATTCCCCTTAAAATTGATTTAATTTTGTCTTCTGCTCTGGACCAATTTGTTGACCCTCAAGAGTTATTTAAGCTCAAGAAAGTACAGGGATTTCATGCCATTGATTCAAGCTTTATATGTGATATGTTTGTCAAAGATTAAAGTCCAGTTTGTGTGTGTATGTGTTTTTTTAAGCAAATGAGAGCACTAGAGAGATAGTACATGGGTCAAGGCAAATACCTCGAATATAGCTGAACCCAGTTGATCCCTGCCTTGAGCACCCATGTACAATGGAAGTACTCATGCACTACTTGAGGGTTGGGAGGGTGCAGGTAGCCCCTCTCCCCATGGGTCCCAAGCCACATTACATAATCAAGCCCTCACATTATACCGTTGGCCTCTATAATTAAAAATTAGTAGAAGAATCAGTAGATGTCCCTGGGTCTCTAGTTGGGTGATGCTCCCCCCAAAATTTAAAAGCTACCGTTTGTTTTTGCTATTGTAGCATCAGATAATGCATAAAACAAGAATTATAACTACCTTTTCCCTAACCCCTGTTATCTTGAGACCATTTTGCCACTAATCATTATTAGAATTAACTACTTAAGAATTTACCTGACACTTTAATTTTTATTCTAACCTTATATGAAATGTTCTCTGTCATGTATTACATGACAAATATTACAAAAATAGTCTACTTTTGTGGTGTGGGCCACATCCAATGGCTCTCAGGTTTACTTCTAACTCAGTGATCAGCAATCACTCCAAGCAGGCTCAGGGGTCCATATGGGATACCAAGGACCCCATGGTCAGCTGCATGCAAGCAAATGCCCTATCACTGTGCTATCGCTCTGGCCTTAACAAATAATCTATTAAACTAGGTATATTTTATAACTTATTTGTCACGTATAACATAGCTTTTGTCTCCACATGAACTAGTGCTGTGAGCATGGGAGACAAACTGGTTAGTGTTTTAATCCATTTCAGATTCAGCTGTCATTCAGTTGTAACAGTCAATTCAAGTTTAGTTTTACCATGAAAAATCTTTTCTTTTTTATTACATGGTAAAAACCATATACTGTCTGTATAATATATAGATCAAAATATGATAGCAAAATCTTTAATTTATGTTTATTAATACTTTTATTTAAACACCTTGATTACAAATATGATTGTAGTTGGGTTTCAGTCATGTAGAGAATATCCCCCTTCACCAGGGCAACATTCCCAACATTCCCACCACCAATGTCCCAAATTTCCCTCCTCCCCACCCCTCCACCTGTACTCAAGACAGGCTTTCTACTTCCCTCATTTGTGCGCATTGTTATGATAGTTCTCAGTGTAGTTATTTCTCTAACTGCACTCATCACTCTTTGTGGTGAGCTTCATGTCATGAGCTGGACTCTATCCCTCCTCTCTTTTCTTTCTGAGAATTATTGCAAAAATGTTTTTTGTTTTTCTTAAAACCCATAGATGAATGAGACTATTCTGCGTTTATCTCTCTCCCTTTGACTTATTTCACTCAGCTTAATAGATTCCATGTACATCCATGTATAGGAAAATTTCGTTACATCATCTCTCCTGATGACTGCATAATATTCCATTGTGTATATGTACCACAATTTCTTTAGCCATTCATCTGCTGAAGGGCATCTTGGTTGTTGCCAGAGTCTGGCTATTGTAAATAATGCTGCAATGAATATAGGAGTGGAAGGAATTTTTGTATTGTATTTTTGTGTTCCTAGGGTTTATCCCTAGGAATGGTATAGATGGATCATATGGGAACTCAATTTCCAGTTTTTGGAGGAATCTCCATATCACTTTCCATAAAGGTTGGACTAGACAGCATTCCCACCAGTATTGAATAAGAGTTCCTTCTCTTCGATTTTTTCTGCCAGCACTGCTTGTTCTCATTCTTTGTGATGTGTGCCAATCTCTGTGGCATGAGATGGTACCTCATAGTTGTTTTGATTTGCATCTGCCTGATAATAATGTGGAGCATTTTTTCATGTGTCTTTTGGCCATTTGTATTTCTTCTTTGGCAAAGTGTCTGTTCATTTCTTTTCCCCATTTTTTGATGGGGTTAGCTAGTTTTTTTTTTTTTTGTAAAGTTCCATAAAAATCTTTTTAAATAAGAATCAGTCATCACTAAAATGTTAATTTTTCATTCTTTATGTTCCCTCTAGAACTGGGATATATTAATTTATAACAATATATGTGGTACATTTTTGAGAAACATTTTCTGAGAAATAAAAAATGCAAGACATATCATTAAAATGTGACAATAATTTGTATCAACAATTTTATCGGGTAGCATCTGGTGAATTGAAGGGTTTTTAATATAGAAATGGTAATTAACTTTTACCTATAAACTAGATTCCATAAAATGACATTTTGATTGCTTTTAACTTAGAACTGGGTTGCTAGAATCACAAAAACAAACAAACAAACAAAAAAAACCAGTTATTGTCTCTCCAGGAATCTGCAAAATAAAATTATTCTACACATACCTTTTAACCAATTTCATATTAGTTTGAATGTTTGAATTTTCCATAAAATTAATTTTTTATCTACTACATAAATATGACTCATTATTTTTAAAAATACAAAATACTTAAGATCATAATAGAGTAAAAGGCATGCCAATATTCAGATTAAGCCAACTCTCTGTTCAATATGTTCAATTTTAATTTTAATCCTTCAAAAACATATTGTATTTAACATACTTACATCATAAATCATTTAAATTGGCAATATTTATTTAAATGCAACAAAAGTGTTCCTCAGACTTTTAAAGAAAGATTATTTTGTTGGTTATATAAATGTCTTGGGCATTGTTTACTATTGTGTCATTTCTTTTCTGACATTAAGTTGACATCAATTACATAAATTTATTTTTTTTATTATGTTCCAGATTATTTTTCCAGGGAGAACCCCCTGTAATTGAAATTGGTCACTAGGTGGATGGAACCAATTCTTGTTGCCTACAATTATTCTGAACTTAAAGTGTCCGGAGTCTGTATATTAGGAAATCTTCCACTGTATTTATTTATTTATTGTCATGAGAAGTTCAGGTTGCTTCAGTACTGCAACATTTTGCATTATAATTTGACTACTTGTTATGCATATTCCTTAGTCAGTAGGAAATGTTGAGGACTGCAATTCGGAATATCAGAATTGTTCTAATAGTTTAGTTGTCATGGAGACAGGAAATAAAATTGCAGACAGAGAATACAGTTTGATGTCCTTAAATGAACAATATACTTAAAGACCAGTCACTTGGACATTAACTTAATCCCCTGGGGCTGCTTAATTTACCTTTCTGTGTTGGAGCCATCCCTCATAAATATGTCAAATGTTCTTAGTACAACACTCAATGTTATACCTTTGGTATTTTGCCCAATTCCCAACACAAAGTAGGTAGATGATACATAAGAACTGAGGTTAAGCATGTCAAGATAAATTGGTCTTCACATAACTATATGGACATTTAGAGTTTGCTTCTAAAGGGGGTTTTACCTAGATTTTCAGTGGATTATTACACCATAAAATTTCATGACTACAGTTTTATATCTTGATAAACAATGACACAGTATGATCAAATCCTCATCACTTGCTTCATATCACCACTCAAACCATTTATTCCACTCCCTCTCCATTCCTCTAATTACCACAACTATTATTACAGACAGTAAGAGCTATTTTTCTGCATTTTTCTCCATTACAAAATTGGATTTTTAAGTGATCAAAATAATGCTAGCGGATTAAGGCAATCTGCACAAATGCACTTTGTGATAACTAGAAGTATTTATAAAACCAAGAATTGTCGTAACTCCACATATGACTGTTGCTCCTTACCAAAAGGAGCAATATTTCATGGATTAATGGTTATTTATGAGTTTTAAAAGGCAAGAAAAAAATAAAGTTGCTTAAATCCTCTTTTAAAAAGATGAGAATTGGAATTTCATCCTTATACTTGAAGTTATTTGTTGTGGAAGCTTGTATCATATTCTATTTTAAAGAATATCTCCCCTCTATGCAATCTTGACTACATTTCCTGAAGACACAAGTGATGTCTTGAACTATTTAAATAAATGACTTTTGACAATATAGAACTCACCATGATTTTCCAATAATTTAATTTCAAATGTCTAACTAGAAGATCTGTTCCCATAAATAATTGAATTTTAAGTGTTTAGCTATTTAGAAGATCTTGAAAGTATTTCTAAAGACGATTGTTGTTTCTCAAGAATTCCACTCTTTAAAATACATGAAAATAAAGCATAAGAAATGATCTTGCTTTTCTAAGAAAAATATGTAGAATAGTTTTTCAGTATATAGTTCTTTGAAATAATGTCTTTACTCAGAACATAGTGAATTACCCCTCACATCTACTTGACTCACTAATAGATATTAAATGAAATACATGAAATTTTAGAAAAATTATAGATCGCTACCAGTTTGTAGCTCGATTTAATATGTATGTAGCTCACTTTAATATAGCTAAATTTTGCACTGAAGTAATTTATAAGGGCCAGATGTTACCTGGTAAGAGTTAACACCTACCTGGATAGTGTTTTTGTCTTTGTAGATGATAGGCAAGAATAGTGAGTACATTAAGAATCCTAACAGAATGTTCACGAATTTAAAATGTTTAGATAGATGGAAGTCAGATGAATTCTTATCCCAGTTGAATTCAAGGCGCAATCATATGATTCAGGTTTTGTTTCCATGGCAGGCATTTAATTTTTACTTGGAAATTGGGGATTACTATGAGTTACTGGTGAGCATAAGTGTGCTTTCATGTGTGCCTTTTTTGTGATTTTAAGTACATTTTCATGAGGATATCATGATATCTATCTGTCTATTTATCTATAATACTCTATGCATGTCCATTCATTCTAGACATTATTTCCCATTTATGAATCTAGTGTTCCCTAGATGGGTAGCACTGGATAACACCATATATGATTTTACTCTCAAATATTGCACAATTCAATGAATTAATATTGTATGTGATCAAAGTTTGAATGTAATTATAACTTGACAAGTGAATTATTAGGCAAAGTTAAGGAAATTCATTACAATTATTTTTCAGTGGTAGAGATGGGAGCTTTGGAAATATTCAAATGTTTTATATTTGTTGAAAGAGAAGTGTTGCCAAACTTAAAAGACGTTAGAACTATAGTCAAGCATATGAATTTTTAAAGTTCTTATTTTAGGGCTGGAGAGAGAGAACAGCAGGCAGGGTGTTTGTCTTGTATGCAGCAGACCTGGGTTTGATCCCTGACATCCCCTAGGCACCCCAAAAACTGCCAGAGGGATTGTTGAGCACACAGTTAAGAGTATAGCTAGAGAACTGCTGGGTGTACCCCCCAAAAGAACAAATAAAATAATTTCACTCTAGCTCTACTCTTGCAATAATTTTCACTCTACTTTTTTTTTTTAAAAACCAGTATTATTTATTCTGTTCAATCCTGGTATCTTCACATAGCTGAAAATGTTGGGGGTATTTCATGGGAGATATTGCTGATACAATTCTCTGAATGTTTCAAGTATTTAACTGAAATATGAGTATCTATAAAACAGGAAAAAACTAAAAAAAAACAAAAACAAAAAAATTCATCTTTCTCATAATAATTTCTTTTTTATTTATTTATTTTTTTTTATTTAAACACCTTGATTACATACATGATTGTGTTTGGGTTTCAGTCATGTAAAGAACACCACCCATCACCAGTGCAACATTCCCATCACCAATGTCCCAAGTCTCCCTCCTCCCCACCTAACCCCCGCCTGAACTCTAAACAGGCTCTCCGTTTCCCTCATACATTCTCATTATTAGGACAGTTCAAAATGTAGTTATTTCTCTAACTAAACTCAACACTCTTTGTGGTGAGCTTCCTGAGGTGAGCTGGAACTTCCAGCTCTTTTGTGTCTGAAAATTATATTGCAAAAATGTCTTTCATTTTTCTTAAAACCCATAGATGAGTGAGACCATTCTGCATTTCTCTCTCTCTCTGTCTCTCTGTCTCTCTCTCTGTCTCTCTGTCTCTCTCTGTCTCTCTCTGTCTCTCTCTGTCTCTCTCTCTCTCTCTCTGACTTATTTCACTCAGCATAATAGATTCCGTGTACATCCATGTATAGGAAAATTTCATGACTTCATCTCTCCTGACAGCTGCATGATATTCAATTGTGTATATGTACCACAGTTTCTTTAGCCATTCGTCTGTTGAAGGGCATCTTGGTTGTTTCCAGAGTCTTGCTATGGTAAATAGTGCTGCAATGAATATAGGTGTAAGGAAGGGGTTTTTGTATTGTATTTTTATGTTCCTAAGGTATATTCCTAGGAGTGGTATAGCTGGATCGTATGGGAGCTCAATTTCCAGTTTTTGGAGGAATCTCCATATCGATTTCCATAAAGGTTGAATGAACTAGACGGCATTCCCACCAGCAGTGGATAAGAGTTCCTTTCTCTCCACATCCCCGCCAACACTGTTTATTCTCATTCTTTGTGATGTGTGCCATTCTCTGTGGTGTGAGGTGGTATCTCATCATTGTTTTGATTTGCATCTCCCTGATGATTAGTGATGTGGAGCATTATTTCATGTGTCTTTTGGCCATTTGTATTTCTTCTTTGTCAAAGTGTCTGTTCATTTCTTTTCCCCATTTTTTGATGGGATTAGATGTTTTTTTTCTTGTAAAGTTCTGTCAGTGCAAAAACCTATGTCTCCAAGAACATCTTAAAGGTATTCTTATGAAAAATATGGCTTATTTCAATGGATAAAGGTGGTAAAACTGTTAAGTATATGAACAAGAAAATTACCATCCTAGAATTTTCTTGACCTTATTTTACTCAACTCCACTAACAAGCATCCATCATGGAGACTGAGAAATTGTCCAGCATGGAAAATACTTGCCTTGTATGCCACTGTCCTGGGTTCAATTCTTGATACTAAATATGACCCTTCAAGCCCCTCCAGGAATAATACCTGTATACAGAATCAGGAGTAAGCCATGAGCACAGCCAAGGGTGTTACAAAAATAAAACAAAACAAAGCAAAACAAAACAAAAAGAAGAAAAATAAGAAAAATGTTTCCATCACTCTCAGTGATTGGCATTTGGCCAGAAACTTTCTCTGCTTAAATGTGAGTCTGAGTTAGAGATATTAATCAAACCAATCATTTAAAATTAATTCAAAAAAACCATTTTATTTGTTCTTTTCATATTTCCTTTAAGGCTTAAGTCACATAAACTTAATTTACTAGTAACATAGAAAATAACTCTAGGAAGTATGTGTCTGTTTTACTATTGGCAATGATGTCATTTTGTTATATCAAAGGTGAAGGTAAGGATTAAGCATGTATAAGTTCTAGGGCAGGGGTCCTCAAACTTTTTAAACAGGGGGCCAGCTCACTGTCCTTCAGACTGTTGGAGGACCAGATTATAGTAAAAACAAAAATTATGAACAAATTTCTATGCACACTGCATATATCTTATTTAGAAGTGAAGAAACAAAATGGGAATAAATACAATATGTGGCCCGCAGGCTGTAGTTTAAAGACCCCTGTTTAAATCTAGAGGATCCTATTATCTTCAAAAATTTAAAAATATGTGTCTATGTTTGACTGGCTTCTTCCAAACTTCCCATTTCTTCACTGTGAGTCCAGTTGATTACCTAAGAGAAATTAAACAAAAATATCATTGTTCAGAGAGTAGGGCTGGAAGGACCAGCCCACAATAAGAAGCTCACCACAAAGAGTGGTGAACGTTATTAGGGAAATAACTACACTAACAACTAGCATGACAAATATATGAGAGAAGTAGAATGCCTGTCTCGAATACAGGTGGGAGAGGAGGGAGATCGAGGGCATTAGTGGTGGGAATGTTGCACTGGTGAAGGCGCTGCTTTGTTTATGACTGAAACCCAACTACAATCATGCTTGTAATTATGGTGCTTAAATATTTAAAAGAAAAGAAAAGAACAACAAAAAACAATATCATCACACTATCTGCAAGTAGAGATAATATGAAAAAAATAACATTGTTCATTAACTTCTTTTTTGCTTTAAATTTTCTTCAAGACCTCTAATCCTAAATTTCCCTAATAATCTTCTCAAGTAAACCTATAAATGGCTTCATAATTTCATCTCTCCAAAAAAGAAAACATGTTCAGATTTGGTCAAGGCAAGTCTGTTTTTCTTAAAGACAAATAAAGTAAATGAGCTTGAGTAGCTTAATTTTTTATCTGCCTAAACCTGCCTTTCAAATTTATTTATTCCAGAATTAAATTTTGGGCCACATCTGGTGACGCTCAAGGCTTACTCCTGGCTATGCACTCAGAAATTGCTCCTGACTTGGGGGACATATAGGACACTAGGCATCGAACAGCAGTGTGTCCTAGGTTAGTGTGTGCAAGGCAAACACTCTACCGCTTGCACCACTGCTCTGGCCCCCCAAATTAATTTTGAGAGTACTTTATCCTCTTCTCATTTACTTCTGTAGAGTAAGAAAGTTGGGGGATAAAACTGAAGAATTTAGGTGCTATTGTTATTTTTGCTTTACAGTCACAGTACTCTGTGCTCAAGGATAACTGCTGAAGTGTTTGGGGATTCATCTGAGATTCCAGAGATCGCCTACATACAAGATCAAGCTTCTTACCTGTTGTAGAAACTATTTTTCTGGCCCTAAATTTTTGTTTTGCTATTGAGTTTTATTGTTCTTGGTTATCTAATGTTCAATTTTAGCATGTATGTTATAGGAAATATAATATAATTCATGGGTAGTGACTATTAAATAACAAGTATTATATGACAGTTAAAATCTAAGCATGTCAATAAAGGTTTATATTTAAATAAAAAATCCAATGCATGGGAAGAATTGAATGATATTCATCATTATCAGTCTTTTTATGTTTATTATTCTTTTGTTTGTTTGCTTTTGAAGAAAGCAAACCAGGCTATGCTCATAGCTTAACTCTTGAATTTGAGCTCAGGAATTATTCCTCACAGGCTCAAGGAATTGAATCTATATTAGCTGCATGTAAAATAAAAACATTACTATCTGTGCTATTTGGCCAACCCAATCATTCTCAATAATAAGAAAAGTGTTACTCTAGTGCATTTTTCTAATCTCCAGGGATATAAAATGGGGATACAGTAAAAGAAACATGGGCTATAAGTTTAAAGAAAATAGTCTGCATAAGGAATCTAATCTAACTTATTAGTGAGATGAAGTTGGGTCTTAAACTTTTTAAGACTTGTAGTTATAGTTCTATCACATGATCTGTATATAGCTAATAAAATAAAGTGGTGCTACTTAAACACATATTGAGTAAATAATGGAATAATATACATTTGTATGGACATTGTCATGTTGGTCTTAAATTGAAATTTTGTTTTCTTTATATTCCAGCAAAAGTACATCATAAGTGGAAAATATTCTGTAATAAACAGGTAGTTGAGTTCAATGAGTAACAGGAAGAACCATTATCTATATGTATGGAATGCAATGTCACACTGGCTGCCAGTGAACTGGTTAGTAATTCTTTGATATGGAAGCAGTGATCTTCTCTCCAGTCCATACTATAATTTATATATGTCTAGTATGTCAGAACAGCTGATAAGACAGGTCTTCCTCAAATCAATTTTCATAACTTTCTTATTTTCCTCTATAAATCTACAAAGTCACCTAAGAACATGAATGATCTGACCATAAAAGCAATAACATATGGTGATAAGGGGCTGGATAGCTGGATAGCTCAGGAGTAGGGCATTTGCCTTGCATGTGGCTGACTCAGGACAGATCTGGGTTAGATCCCCAGAGTCCTATATGGTCCCCAGAGCCAGGAGTGGTTTTCTGAGCCCATAGCAAGGAGTAACCCCTGAGTGTTAATGGATGTGGCCCAAAAACAAAAACAAAAACAAAAAAGGACATGGAAAGTACAAGAAGGAATTTAAGCATGTAGGATGGGTTCAGAAATAAGACCCATAAGAAAAGGAGATTGTGAAAAAAGAAAAGAAGATTGTGGAGAAAAGAGGGTTAGCTATAAAGTAGCAGTGAATACAAAGGAATAAGAAGGCATGGGAGAAAAGCTAACCAACCTCAAATAGAAAAAGAAAAATTTAATTCTATAGAACTGATGACTGAGACAAACTTAGATATTCAACCTAAAAAGTTTTTCTCTCATGGTAAGAGAGGTTAATTTTAAGAAATAGAAGACTAGACCAATAGTACAGTGTGTAAGCACTTGCCTTATATTAGGCAGACCTTGGTTCAATTCCCTAACCCTACATGGTTTCCTAAACTCACTTGGAACAAAATCTTGATTTCAGAGCCCAGGGTAAGGCCTGAACACTGCATGGTATGGCCCTGAAACCAAAAACTAAGAAAAGAAAGTTAAGAAATAGAAAATAGTATTTAGAATTATTATTCACCTAACCTCAACAATTTTCAAAACAATAGTTGATTTTAAGATCCACCAGGTTAATTGTGCTTTGTATAAAGTCAAGTCATAACTTCCAACTTCTTAAGGTTTTGTAGTACTTAAACAGATTTCATAAAATCAGTAGAATATGCAGTTAGCCATATAAATGCTAATTACACTAATAAGTTTTCTATGTATCTTCAAATATATGCTTCCTCCAGTTGTTTTTATTGCCTTTCTAAAACCCCCATAGTGATAAAACGACCCATAAATACAAGGTGAGAACCCACAAGATTGTACAAGGTGCTACCTTGAAACTAGCTTATAAAAGCCAATGGTCAATAAAATCTTTTTTTCAGTTCATAAAATGTGTTTACTTAACTTGCTCTTCAAGTATCTGACAATTTGAAGAGTGCTATTATCAGATTGGAAAAGAAATCTAATTAAATTACAAAGCTACATGCTTTCCTCGAGAAATCCTTAGAGAAAGAAGAAACACTCTTGAATAGAAGTCATATTTAAAGAATTGATTTGCAGTATAACTATAGTGAGAATAGAATATTGGAGAAGAGTTAATGGAATAAACAAACTAAAGCACTATGATATCATTTCCAAAGATGATTATTGGCATGCACCCATGAACTTTCTGGACAAAATTGGTAGAATTCTCTTGCCACATGACTATAATTCCAATAGTATATGTCTCTAATTGTATCCCAAGCTGGATAATTATCTTTTGTTCCTAACCCAAGTATTTGATGATTTTTATGCATTTCAGTTCTACTCTAACAGTATATCTGCTCTTAAAATTTTACACTAGGTTACATTAAAAATAAAATTAATACAAAAAGCATAGAAGTGAAAGTATAATAAAGTCAATACAATGAAAGTGAGATGATGTGAGTTGCTTCTAAGAAAAAGAGAGGAAGAAAGATATTGCAACATAGAAATGCATAATCTTTGACCTTGTATGTCCTTTGAATTCTAAAGAAAGATCTGCATCTAAATAAGTGAAAAAAAATCACTTAATGTAGTCTTTAAATTCAAAAGTATTGAGAAGAAATAATCTGCTACAATGATGTCATTTCTCTTTGCTTAAAATATTTAGGTAAAAGTTGGTGAGACCAAAAAAATATTTCAATGTCTGGTTACAGATGTCCTAGAATATTTTTGGTTCCATAAGTCTGGTATTAACTAATTATAAATAACCAATTTAAATATAAATTATATTTATTAAATTAAATATAAATTAAAACAAATTCTAAATTAACCACCAATCATAAAATTAAATAACTCTGGAATAACTTTGAGGTATCTTATAAACTCAACATCAAAATCAAGGGTGGCCAACTTGTTTTTAAAATCATTTAACCTATTTTATCTACTAGTTTGTCTTACTATTTAGGGCTTAAAATTATTAATGGACTAGAAACAAAGAGTAAGGAATATTAGCCAGCAAAAGGAATATTAAAGCAAGTATCTCAAAGAAACTGAAGCTATAATTTATAAGTTGTATGCCTCAAGAAAAATGGTCAATGATCTCAGTTTTGAGGAAGCTTCTATAGGTTCTGGAGTAACCAGGCCTATATTAGAGTTAGAAGGGTACACTATGGACTAGACTATGGTAGTACATTAACTAGAAATCCTGGTATTCAAAATTGGTATAGATTGCTAAGTAGTAAATTCTGCTTAAGAAAAATAATTTAGTAGTGGATGATTTAATTAATACTATTCTCTTTTAAGATGATCAGTGAGCAAAGATCTAGTAAGCTACTGGACTTTACCGTGTTTTTTCCTAAACATTCTAGGACAGTAAGGATGAGCCAAAATAGATTGTATAAGATAACTCAACCCTTCCTCATTTGACACTTTGAAAGTAAACCTCTGCTGAAGAAGGTCGAGTGAATCCTAAAAATATTAAAGTGGCCTTTTAGAAAAAAAGAGCCTACTAAAAAAGTCATCTAGACTCACAAAATTTGCAACTCTGAAAATCTATGTCAACATTCAGTTGTAGATGGGCCGGAAAGGTAGCATGGAGGTAAGGCGGTTGCCTTTCATGCAGAAGGTCCTTAGTTCAAATCCCAGTATCCCATAGGGTCCCCCGTGCTTGCCAGGAGTGATTTCTGAGCATGGAGCCAGGAGTAACCCCTGAGCACTGCCGGGTGTGACCCAAAAACAAACAAAAAAAAATTCAGCTGTAGGGAAAGAATGTTCAAGGGCCATAAAGAGAGTGTAAGGGTATGAGTATCATCTTGTACGCCACTGATCCCAGTTCATTTTCTGAAACAATAAAAAATAGAGCAACACACGGGTGACCATGGAGGCTCTGAGCACTGTATGGGGGACCCTAAAGACCAATGAGCACCACCACATTGGCATCCTGGAATTCTTACATTGAACAGTGAACCCACTGGACTAAGACACACACAGTGAGAGGAGCCATCAAAGGGAATATTTTTACAGTGAAGCAGGTTCATTAAACAGTCCCCCATAAACCAGATTTAAAGAGATACTTTTTATTTTATTTTATTGAAGACTCTATACAGGGTACTGCATTTGTTTCTCTGATGGTTCCAGTAAAGAAAATGCTTCTGGCATTTCCAGACAAATTCACCTAATATGAATAAAAAGTGTTTGTCCTTTGGAGAAAGGAACCACAAACTTAATACCAACATTTGCATGTTCTGAGTAAAACTCCAGGGTTACCTATGTGGGATATTCTGCACTCTACCTAGAAATTGTTTTCCTCCAGTGGTAGCTTGAAAATAAATGTACAAATGTCTGCTCATAAATAACTCTCCATGACAATGAACATTTCCCTGTAACTAACAGGCAGTAGTGGCTTCTAGAAAGCTAGGGGCAGAGATATTTTATTTTTTTTATTTTCATTTTTCAATCAAATCTACAGGTGATGAGGGGACATTTAATATTCTACTTGCTGAGCTTGGATTTAAAACAGGAACTGCATTGCTTTGTCATGCAAAGTGAACTGTAGTAGACAAGGATATGTTTGATGTCACCAGACTTATCTATACAGGAGTTGATTTGTACCCCAAGGCTCTCCTTTTGGCAGAAGGATAATGATAGAAATAGCAGTGAGTATGCCAAAGGGGTGCTTCTTATACCAATAATTGTTCTTACTTCTTTACATAGCTAACTTTCTTAAGCCTTGTAGCTTTTGTTTAAGTGTTTGGGACACACTCACTGGTTCTAAGAGCTTACTCATGGTTCTGTGCTTAGGGATTACTTTTTGTGGTATTCAGGGGACCATATGGGGTGCTGGGAATTAGACCAGGGTCAACCCATACAAGAGAATGCCTTCCTTGTTATATTATCTCTCTGGCCCTCATAACAATGTTTTAGGAAAGGAGTGATTATTATACTCTCTCTGGGCTTTGAGACACAGAAAAAGAATTTGTTATGAGGTTCATGGTGTTGAAGAAGCTGGGTAATTCCTCTACAGGTTAATTCTGAAAGATGTGAATTTAATGAAAACTTACTGTCCCCTCATAGAAGAAGGCTGTATAATGAAGAGGAACCACTTTGTGGTCACACAGAATGACTTGGATTGCTAAGTAATGCAGCAAATAATACTGCGTAATCCTGGACCGAGAGCTTAGCCTTCTCACTGCCTTGCCTTTGTGATATGGAGCTTCCAGTGAAGATGGATATCTAGGCTCATTAGGTGTTTCCAGCTGAAGGTGCATAGATGGCTACATTTTCACACTGTAGGCAATGAATCACATTAGGTGATTGTAAAATCACAGGTATTAAGATGTTAAAATAATAGACTCAAATCTCTTTATTCTAAAACAATTAGAACAGTAAAGCTGAAGAGGGTAAAATGAATAAATTTTCCATCATGCCAAGGGTAGAGTAGATAAACACCAAAGGCTTGGAAATTAGGCCAGTACATGGGGCACTTGCCTTGCACATGGGCAACGTGGGTACAATCCTGGTACCACCAAATAGTCCCCTGAGCCTACCAGGACTGATTCCTGAGCCTGAGTAAGAGCCAAGAGTAAGCCCTGAGCACTGCCTGGCACCTTACCACCCCCCAGGGTAGACATCAATCAAACATTTAAATTCTTTGTTTAGAGTTCTTTTATTTACAAAATAATATATCAAAGATTATATATTTCCATTTTTTATTAATAATTTTTATTTTTACCAAAGTGGATTACAAATCATTCACAGTAGTATTTTAGGTACATAGTGCCGTCGGATCAGGGGCAAGATTATATTTAAAGAGCATTTTTAATTAAATTGCTTACTATTGAATCATGTTTAATTCCTTCCCTCTGTTTAAAGATGAGGCTACAGACAGTGACTGATATTGGAATATTCTTCCAGTCTTGTCTATATGTCACAGATGTATGCAATTACACTGCAAATACGTTTCTTCCTTTTTTTTAGTAGGTTGATTCCTACAACATTGAGAATTTATTCCCTGTTAGTCATACTCTACACATCATACTCTGCTGTTGTTACTAAGAGCCACTGTGATTCATTTTTTATATTCATATCTTTATTTAAATACCTTGATTACAAATATGATTGTAATTGGGTTTCAGTCATGTAAAGAACACCCTCTTTCACTGGTGCAATATCCCCATCACCAATGTCCCAAATCTCCCTCCATCCCACTCCACCCTGCCTGTACTCTAGACAGGCTTTCCAGTTCCCTCATTCATTCACATGGTTATGATAGTTCTCAGTGTAGTTTTTTCTCTAACTGTCCTCACCACTCTGTGGTGAGCTTCATGTAGTGAACTGGACCTTCCCACTCTCCTCTATTTGTCTCTGAGGATTATTGCAGAAATGTCTTTTATTTTTCTTAAAATCCATTGATGAATGAGACTATTCTGTATCTATCTCCCTCTGACTTATTTCACTCAGCATAATAGAGTCCATGTACATTTATGTATAGGAGAATTTCATGACTTCATCTCTCCTGATGGCTGCATAATATTTCCCATTAAAACATTAAAAAAACATATCAGTAAATATATATCTGTATTTTCATATTTTGGTAAAATGCAGCATGTGGTCAGATCAGCATATCGGTTGTTGATGGACAAGTGAGTTCAGGCAGAAGGCTCCTTTGCTCTCACTTTATTTCCTGTTCACTTAGTCTGATTCTATTTCATTCTATTATTTTCTGGGCCTCCTCACCTCTCATTTCAATGTATTGCTACTATCATTAACATCAATATGAGACATGCTCTGAGAAGTAACAATCATTTCTTTCCTTTTAAATGCTGTAAGAATTACCTTGCTGAGTTTAAAACATGAACTGGATTGTTTCCCTATGCAAAGTGAACCTCAGAGCTATGTTCCATATCACCAAACCAAAACAAAAAGTGGTAGCAAGTTGAATCTTCACACCAATCAATTTACACAGGCATCCCTTTTCTTACTTTTCAGAGCCAGGATGTCTCATATTAATGTAAATGATAGTAACAATGCATTGGAGTGAGAGGTGAGGAGGCCCAGAAAATAAAAGAAAGAAATAGAATAATGCTAAGTGAACAGAAAACAAAGTGAGAGCAAAGGAGCCTTCTGCCTGAACTCACTTGTTCATCAACCACCAATATGCTGATCTGACCACATGCTGCATTTTACCAAAATGATGGAAATACAGTTTTATATTTACTGACATGTTGTGTTAATGTTTTAACAGGCCCCCTTTAAGTAAAGCTGAACTGGTATGAATAGGTAAGGCTTGAAATCAACTCTATTCTAATAATTTTTGTATGGATACCACACCTGCTTCATAAAATTTAATCTTCTTTTAAATACAGCATCTTAAAAAAATTTTAAAGACTTCTAATACTAGAGCAGAGGTGATGAAATTGTAAGTGGTAGATGATGAGAAAATGAGCTGAAGCAATAGCACAGTGGGGAGAGCCCCTTACCTTACCTGTAGGCAACCCAGGTTCAATGCCTGGCATTCCATATGGTCCCCAGAGCCTGACAGGAGTGATTTCTGAGTGCAGAGTACCTACTATGAATTGCTGGGTGTGGCCCAAAAAACTAAAAATAAGGGGGGAAGAGATGAGAAAAATAAGTGGAGATCAAATCAAATTGAATTTTTAGGCTATTATTCATTTTCAGCTTGCCATAAATTAGAAGTTATTGGCGAGTTTTAGGTATGGAATAAACTGATTTTAATAAACTCTGATTAAATAGCACCTCTTCTGATGATCTATTAATAGAATATATTATAAGATCTTGATTAGGAAGAGAGCATTTGGGAGTTGGGTAGGGACAGCAAGCTTTAAAATTGTGCATGCCAGAATCCAGGATCTTTAACTATGGAAACCTGACACCACCAAAAACGATTGTGTGAAAAATCTTTTTACTAGGACCACAGAGAATGACTCAGGGGTTGGACAACCTAGTATGCCTGGAGCCCAGAGCTGGTCTTATGTCAGAAAACTTCAGTGGTAAGTTAGGCCAAAGCTTTTCATTTCCATGTCCCCCTGTTTTGCTGGACCTATGCACACAAAAGCAATTGCCACTCTAACACCGTTTTTACCCCATCAAAAAAGGGGGAAAAGGAATGAACACTTTGTAAAAGAAGAAATACAAATGGCCAAAAGGCACATGAAAAGATGCTCAACATCACTAATCATCAGGGAAATGCAAATCAAAACTACTATGAGGTACCACCTCATGCCACTGAGATTGGCACAAATCACAAAGAAGGAAAACAAGCAGTGCTGGCAGAGATGTGAAGAGAAAGAAACTCTTTTTTAGTGATGGTGGGAATGCCATTTAGTCCAACCTTTATGGAAAGCGATATGGAGATTCCTCCAGAAACTGGAAATTGAGCTCCCATACGATCCAGCTATACCACTCCTATACCTGAGGAACACAAAAAATCAATACAAAAATCCCTTCTTCACACTTATATTCATTGCAGTGCTATTTACAATAGCCAGACTCTGGAAACAACCAAAATGCCCTTGAATAGATGAGTGGCTAAAGAAACTGTGGTACATATACACAATGGAATACTATGCAGCCGTCAGGAGAGATGAAGTCATGAAATTTTCCTATACATGGATGTACATGGAATCTATTATGCTGAGTGAAATAAGTCAGAAGGAGAAAGACGCAGAATAGTTTCA
Source organism: Suncus etruscus (assembly GCF_024139225.1). Taxonomy (NCBI): domain Eukaryota; kingdom Metazoa; phylum Chordata; class Mammalia; order Eulipotyphla; family Soricidae; genus Suncus; species Suncus etruscus. Next base: position 99,535,595 of record NC_064859.1, on the reverse strand, counting down.
CTCATATATGGGTTTTAAGAAAAATGAAAGACATTTTTTAGCAGTATCTCAGAGACAAGAGAGATGAGGGCTGGTAGGTGCAGCTCATGACATGAAGCTCACCACATAGAGTGATGAGTGCAGTTAGAAAAATAACTACACTGAGAACTATCATAACAATGAGAATAAATGAGGGAAGTAGAAAACCTGTCTCATGTACAGGTGTGGGTGGGAATTGGTGGTGGGAATCTTGCACTGGTGAAGGGGGGGTGTTCTTTACATGACTGTAATAATACAACTGCAATCATGTTTGTAATCACGGTGTTTAAATAAAGATAATTTAAAAACACATTTAAAAAATAAAAAATAATAGCTTACTAAGCCTTCAGTTAGGCCCTAGCTGCTAGGGCTTTAATGAGTCCATTGGTGATTCAATAACTTTCAAAAAGATAATTGCTACTAAACTTTTTCTTTTTTCCTTCTTTAATCTCTTTAGTTTTTTATTTTCTGATAACTTTGCCTTTATTCTTTCAGAAACAAATGCATTATCATCAATTGTGTCAACTACGTGAGGTATTTTCTTTAAATAAATAAATAATAAATAAAAACAAAATCAAATAAAATTGTTTATGTCTTCTGATGAAGAAGAAAGCAGCTACTGCTCTCCACCTGGTTCCTCAAGTTCATTGTCTCATTCCACAGAAAAGCATTTCAAGGTAACATAAATATAGAAGCAAAGGCATTTTAGAAAGTATGATGAAGGGGACTGGAACAGTACCACAAGTGGTAGGACATTTGCCTGGCACTCAGCTGACCTAGGACAGACCACGGTTCCATCCCCCAGCGTCCCATATGTGCCTCCCAAGGCAAAGCCAGGAGTAACTCCTGAGGGTCACCAAGTATGACCCAAAAATACAAAAAAAAAAAAGAAAGAAAGAAAGAAAAAATAGTGTGAGGAAGGAGGGAGAGAAAGACAAGGGATTGCTCTAGACAGAATAATTACAATTTGAGACACAGTTTTGGGAAGGCACATGGGGGTAGAGAGAGATAAAAACATTCTGAAGTAAAGGAATTGGGATGCAAGGGACTCCCAGGAATGAGATACACGACATAATATTGAAGGGGAAAAATATTGCACACATTGAGTAATTAGTGCAGGCAAGTCGGAGAAAATAGGAAGAGTACTTGCAGTAGACTTCTTCAAAACTAGTCTCTCAGGGATATTGTACAAACTGCCTTGCCTTGAGGGTTCCTGACTAGAGTATTTTCTAAAGACATGTAGCATGTTCTCCGTGTCTGAGTCTGTTTTAATATAAATATCTATTAAAGCTCAAATTATTTTCATTTTGTTGAAGTTGAGTAGATGTGGGGTATTTTTTGTTTTGAGTTTTGTTGTTGTTGTTGGCTATTTTCCAAGCTCTAATGTCAGATCTGACAATCTCTCATAAAAGCAACACATTTAAAGAATGTTTTTGTTTTAATTCTTACTGATGTAAGTTTTCATCCTTTTTGTTTGTTCGTTGTGCTGATCTCATTCAAACAATCAATGCAAACCAAGATATGACCTAAAGATTACAATCTGTTGTGAAAAAAATATTTGTTGTTGAAAAGTAATAGCTTTCTATTAATGTGACAAAGATTATTTTCAGATCTCAAAGTCAGCAGTAAAATTTGAAGTACCTTATTTTTATTTTCATCTTTCTCTAAGTAAATATTATCCATTTAAAAGTTTTGTGATAGCCTCGGAGATTAAAAGGACAATCCTTGAAGTCAATCAGCTGTTTGTCCTTCAGAATAGTAAATTCAACTCAAAAATAGACTCAAGGAAAGCTGTTCTTAAAATGAGTTTGTGCTGGATACTTTGCATATTTCTTTACTCAGAAGCATCACGTTTGAAAAGAAATTACATTAGTTTTGTGAATATTCTATTATTAGAATATCTTGGCATAAGCATCAGTCAAGAATTTAAAATATTCACGATGTCTCCCATGTTTTTCTAAATTTTTATATGACTTAATGAAACAAATATAGTTCATGAGGCTAGCTCAATGTTTTGAAGTGATATCAGATTAGCATCTTTGCCTGGTTAAAATTGAATATGATAATATTTCTTCATACATATAATGCTACATGGCTACTTAACAATACTGATTTATATTACTCAAATAATAATAATTTAAATTAGTTAGAAGCTCCATGAAGAATTTTTGTACAGTGCATGTACTTATTTGACCTAATGTTCATTCCGGGAGAGGGCTTGGACCCCCACCTGGCTTTGCTCAAGGCTAGCTCTGTATTCAAAGATCACTCCTGTGACCCTTCCCACAAAATGAGAGAGAAGAGAAATTTGGAGTGCTTCCTTTCCAAAGCTCCACTTCCAAAAGGTATAAGCCCAGACAACTCTCAGAACTCTCACTTTCCTTTCCAGTTTCCTTGTTCATGCTCTGGCTTCCTTTCCTCTTGGATAGATGTCACTGGTATGTTTTCCTCTCCAATCCTTACAACTCCTATCTCTTTCTCTTTCTTTTAGCATTAGGCAGCATTCCAGGGCAGTGATAAATATGACTTGTTCCCCATCTTAAAAGGCTTATGGGTCTAAAATTTCTCTGTCGAGTCTAATGTTTGCTAGTGGTTTTAACTAGTTAAAATTTCCTTCTAGTTTGCCTTTAGTGAGCATTTTTAAATATGTGAGGCTCATTAGAAGACATTTTGCTTTAGGAGGGTTAAACATCACAGATGACATTTTTCGACACCGAAACCATCTATGCACAGAATAATCTGACATATTGTTAGATAACATCATTCAAGTTATCTTTTCAAATATTAACTATGATTCAGAGTAACTCTATCAGGTCATAAATAGGCACATGTAATGAAATAAAGGATTAGAAGTTTACTTAATTTTGGTTGAGTGTTATCTACCAACCTTAAAAAATATATTCTGTTACAGTATTTAGTATGACTCATTTCTGGATCTTAAATATTCTGTCTTCTGTAGCCACAAGCTGCCCCACCATGATCTGAGTAAAAAGCTGATTTGCAGAAGACTTGTAAATCAAGAAATCAATTTTTGATAGATTAGCTGATTTAAATTCCATATGGTTCAGTGAGTCAAAAAACATTCATAGATCTTTTTGTTAATATAACATTGCTGTACAATGGCTTGGCACATAATAAACCTTCTTTAAAGTGATTTTCTGAGCGATAAACAGATAGATTCTTATTTGAGAGTGGACCTTATGATCTAGAGAGAGGGGTAACAATTTGTTCTCTAAATCAGCTTTACAGAGCATCCATTGATGAGTCATGAACACGGGATGTGAAACAAATATATTTTTACTTTTTATCATTGCATTAACTTTATCTTGATAATTTGGAGTTTCAAGCTTAGAAGAACGGGGAATGAAGCCAAATCAACAAAAAATAGATGGGAATGATCTACCAAAACCTGTGATTTTATAAAATAGCTAATGTAGCTTATCCCCATAAGTATGTTTTAATAAGCAAAGCAAAGAATATATTTTCCTGACAGAATTGTTTTCTTTGGGTTTTTTTAGTTTGAGATTTAGGGTGAGATATTATTTAAAATGGTTGCTGGATATTATCTAAAATAGTTTTATAGAGACCTTGTGCATAATTAGTGATAAATTCTAGTAACTTAAATGATCAATGTAAGGTATTTAACATACATGCTAATTTTTATTGCATACCTGGTAGAGTGTATTTGAGTTGTGTACTTTTATTTAACGGTTCTTCGGTAATATTGGTTATATCATATATATTTTAGAAGTTTGGGTCTCTATCATATTTGTCATCAAATTATTAGTATTTCCACACAATAAATATAGTGAACCCAACAGCCACAGTTTTCTGTTGCCTTTTCTGCATTGGTGCTCTCTTTCCTAATATCAAATCCAAGAGATTGCTTATTTTGGGGTTTGTTTCTTTCAATGCTTTGTTTCATTATATCCCACATTGTCTTATCTGAAGCTTTCTGGTATATTTTTTGTTATATAGCTATATGAACATATCTAAATGCATGCTATTTATTGCATATGTATTTTTATAGTCCATTGAAATGGTTGACCATGATTCATCCTACTAACATTACAATAAAAAAGGGCATAACCAAAATAAAGAGACAAAACACCACAAGTCAATGTTTTGTTATAATATTGGTTAGAAAAGAAAACATCCAATTCCAGCAAGGACCTATCTACATGTAGTTTCATGATTTCTCCAGGTCTTTGTGGATTTTTTTCTGACTCCAACTTTCTCTTACATTGCAAAGATGTGCACTTAGGTTTTCTGGTGGGTTTGCTCTGTCCCACCCAGACTGAATGATTGTTGGTATGATGAGTTCTACAATGGATGGGCAGCTGGCCCTGGGGGTGAGTCCTGTCCTACATACCCAGAACTTGCCAGGTAGATTCAGGATACCTTTAATCTGGAACTACACTAAGTGGATTAAAAAAATTAATCAATTAAGAAATACAAATTCCTGCTTATATTCACGTGAATTTAGACTATTAGAAGTTTAATGATATTGGTTAGCAGAAAGACACCATCGGGACCTTAATTCTTGTTTATATCAATTAGCCCTGGTAAAGTTCATTTTACATTTCTTTACATAAAATAGCACTTTCTGAGAACCTTAGCATGATGGGAAGTAGAAATTTTCTGTATCATTTGTCAGTGAAAGACCAATTTAATTGAGATCCAGAAAAGTAGAATGCCGAAAATCAATACCAGAAAGTCATTATCCTAGTATTTGAAAACTGTTTAGAATGCTTTATAAGGCCTGCCAATTCATATACGGTTGAGTTATATGGAAGAATTCCAACCCTTATATTAGTCCCTTGACTTAACACAAGACTTTAGCCAACAGAGTCAAGTGGAGATTTGGTAAGGAGAATGAATAGCATATTAATCCAAATCTAAATTGTTCTTGTGTACCATTCTAAGTACTAGGGAGCCTTTCAAATTGGAGCTGTAAGAGTGGAATTGAGACAATATAGAATACAGGACCAGCTGAAAGAAAGATATTCACCCTCCTCTGCCTTTACTTTCCCAGCATCCATCTGATTTCAAAAGGAGGTATGACATTTTTCATGTCCAGTATCAGGAAAATGCCAGATTTACAGATAAGCATTTGATCCAACCATTTTTTCAGACTGATACTTATATTTTTCTAAGTTGAATGCACATGAATTTTTATAACATCCAGCATATTTTATAGTATAAGTCACCAATTCTAGATTACATTGAGATAAAGGTCCATGTGGAAAGTGGCATGTCATAAGAACAAGAATGGTAGGTAAAACTTCATTCCCCACAAGTAATTCTTCTTACCTAGTGAGTGGTTATGAACCTCTGCTCTCAGAGAAAAATAAGTTAACCTGTTCCACTCCTGGTATCCAAAACTATCCCCTCCAAAAAGGTACCCAATGTTATCATATCCATTTCCGTTAGCTGGCAGGATTATACCTGAGAATACTTGATACAAATCTACTTTAATCCAAATCAAAACTTAGCTCTTGTTTACTTCCTCATCAACGTTTTAGTGACAAATTCAGAATAACGCAGTGCAGAAGCATAAATGTAAAAGGTCTCAGTTGCCCTTCCTTTTCTTTCAAACAATATTGCTATCACTGAAATTGAGTCAGCAGGGAGCTGGTAGAGATATGGGGTTAAAAGCATCATCTCGTACTGGGTAATCAATGGGTGTTAGGTCAAGTTATGGTCCTGTGGTGCTTTACTGGCTGAAAGTGCTTTAAGTGAAAGAAACCCAGGACCAGTGTAGTTGCAAATTGCACTTAATATAATTCATAGATAAAGAAATTTCTTACAAGGAGACTTTCGAGTTGCCTGGACTTTTCTAATGTGGCACTCAGAGGCCCTTAAAGGTCATAAGGATGGAATCAGGAGGAAAGCAATGACTGCTTAATAATCAATTGTATTTAATCCAGTGAGTACTTCAGTGAAGTAAGTGTGATAAAAATGAACGATCAGGATGGGCTTCCAGGGATAGAAAGGATGGGATAAAATAATTTTTGACATTAGAAATAAAGCAAGTTCTAACTGGGTAGTTTCTCACCATATAAATATATTTCAGAATGTGTTTAGCATTTTCTAACAGTCTCACTGCATTTGAGAAAGAAACGACCAAAAATAAAACAATGGCATTTCCTAAAGTTAGTTTATTTCTTTCCTAATGTAGATTTTATAATTAATAAATCAAAACTGCTCCAACACTATTTACTCTTTTAGAAATAGTCACTTGAAACTGCCACACTTACCTAGTCATAAAATATATTTTCAGTGAATATCAAAATAACTCAAATTTTTGTGTGAGAAAATAAAATAAAAGAGATGTAAATCTAGCAGGCTTAATGTTCAAAATAGTGAGAAACCACTATGAATCAAAAGAAGAAAAATTATTATTCACTTGAATGTCATTGACACAAATCAACAAACCCCTCATGGATAGAGTATAGTCCAGGTTTCATAGTTTCTTGGTTTCGTTTCATGTACATTGTTTAATTTCAACAAGCTTATGAAGTATCATTATTTCCCATATTACAAAGTAATAAGCATCATTCAAATTACTTGCTTTCCAGAGCAGTCTTTCAACAAGCACTTGGAATACTTATTAAATACATGCTTTATATTGGTTGCTATGGATCAAAAATATGTAAGAAAAAAATCCTTCTAGCATATCTTCATGGTCACACAACATATATGGTTCCTGCCATTAATTAAGGCCAATTTCCTGTGACTGGACACTCATGACCTTTATATAATATCTCACTCATCACCACCCTTACTTCCTCTCACACCTTTTGCTAAAATAAATATAAAATAAAACATACGAAAGTAGAACCAAAGTGACAATACTTTGAAAGAAGCCAACTTGGCACACTTTCTGGCACCACATGGTCTCCTGAAACTTCCCAGGCCTTGTAGACCCTTCAGCAACACTGGGGACCAGATTGATCAGTTGGCTGATATCACATCATAGAGAGGAGAGGAAAGGAAGGAAGGAAGGAAGGAAGGAAGGAAGGAAGGAAGGAAGGAAGGAAGGAAGGAAGGAAGGAAGGAAGGAAGGAAGGAAGGAAGGAAGGAAGGAAGGAAGGAAGGAGGGAGGGAGGGAGGGAGGGAGGGAGGGAGGGAGGGAGGAAGGAAGGAAGGAAGGAAGGAAGGAAGGAAGGAAGAAAGAAAGGAAGGAAGGAAGGAAGAAAGAAAGAAAGAAAGAAAGAAAGAAAGAAAGAAAGAAAGAAAGAAAGAAAGAAAGAAAGAAAGAAAGGAAAGAAAGAAAGAAAGAAAGAAAGAAAGAAAGAAAGAAAGAAAGAAAGAAAGAAAGAAAGAAAGAAGAAAGAAAGAAAGAAAGAAAGAAAGAAAGAAAGAAAGAAAGAAAGAAAGAAAGAAAGAAAGAAAGAAAGAAAGAAAGAAAAAGAAGAGAGAAAGAAAGGAAGGGAGGGGAGAAGAAGGGGAAGGGGAGAAGAAAGAATAGGAAGGGGAGGGGAGGGGAGAGGAAGAGTGGGAATGAGAGGGAAGGGGAGGAGAGGGGGAGGAGAGAAGAAAAGATGAAGGAAGAGGGGAGGGAAGAGGAAGAGAAGGGAGGGGTGATGAGAAGTTCAAGGCCAAGGACCTGAAGGATGGATAAGCAGTGAGAGCCTCATAGATAAGAGCAAGTATAAGGCCGAGCACACTTTCACAAATCTTTCTCATCTGTTCTTAACCCAGAGTTTGCCATTCAAAATGCCTCGTGATACTGTAAAATTCTTCCAATTACAGATCTCCTTTTTATCTCTTAAATCATAAAATCGACCCTTTTTAATTTTCTGGCCAATTCTCTCCTACAAATTTCTTTTACAAATAAGGTGCTTTATAAGCCAAGAGGTCACTTTTCCCTGAAGGGAATGACCTGAGGTTTCTTGTTAATTTTCTTCTCATAGTTCAAATCCTATTTATTAAAAGTGTCCCAACAGTGGAAAAGCTTTACTGACATCTCCTAAGAAGAGTCATTTCATAGAGAGAAGAGGGAAGAAAAATTGGTCTAGTTCAGTTTGTCGCTGATTCATTGGGCATGGTCTACTTCATTGTAATGTATTTAACTTCTGGCAAAGCTATTATAAATGCTAACACCATAAAATGAAACTAAAATAAGCACAATCCTGTAACAATATGTGCTTTGTATTTAAAAATGTCTCCAGTAGATTATACCATGAGTGTCAAAGCAGAGGTAAAGTCTTAATGCACCCTCTCTAATCCACTGAGAGCTTAGAAAGGATTCAGGTACATTTCCCCTTTGAATAACAATTCAACACTTGGGGAAAAAATTAGAAGATAGATTTTATGGTATCCTTGTTTCACATTGTGAGGGAAATGAGATGAATGGGAGGTAAATAACTTGCAAAATTCTCTCAGAAAGTTGTATAATTTTAATATATAGCCTACGAATCCTCCTCAAAACGGTATTCATGTTTTAAGACAGATAATGTGGTAAATTTAGAACTCAGGGTAAGATCATAAAAACTGAAGGCTGTGGAGATGGTGTGTAGATGTCCAATTCCTTTCACTATTTTGGCTGAAATGCACACCAATCTCTCCTATATTGCTCACCGAGCTATTTTAGAGAAATACTCTCATATTAATTAATCTTCTGCTTTAGCCATTTATTTTTTAACTTATTCAGGCTATAAATACAATTTATTTTACAATTTTGGTATTTAGGAAAGCATTGACTTACATTTGTTTAGTTTAATGATACCTCATCTGTCTTTGATAGTTTACGACTTTTGATTAACTGCTCATTATTTGATTTAATTTTATTTCCTTAAAAATAAGACCTTTCCTTTGAATGTAGGCCAATAGCCTGATATTGCTGCATAAAATTATTCTTGGATTCTGACCTTCATGACCTACATAGGTTGGAGAATTTAATGAGCTCGATGGCCAAAATTAAATCTTGCTTTAAAACAATAGATTAATCATAGTAATTATAGAAAATTTGATTCTTCAGATTTAGAAAATGTTGTGGCAGCCCCCTTCAACATTTTACCCTCTAAAGAGCTAAGATTTCTATTTTCAATTTTTCTCTTTTATGGACTATAGCTTTTTAAATAATGTGGGGGAAAAAAAGGTCACTGGTGATTGTCTTATTCAAACAGAATTTTTTTGGCTAGATTGATAATAAAAATCTCTCATACTTTTTCTCTGTGCCACATGCCAAACACATAATAAATAATACATAATATGTACACAAGCACATATGCACAGACATAAACAATAACTTATTCACTACAAAAAGTACAGCAAATTTGTCTGACAATTTTTAACTATCCTGTATACATATATAGGCATATTTGAATAAATGTAAACAGAATTAAAAATTACCAGAACAGTAAATATATATATATTGGTATGCAATAAATTAAATAATCTTACATTTTAACAATCCTAGACAAAGCCAGTCATGTATTTGTTTACATAGATAATTCACTGGGACTTCAATTCTGTATACTTCTGAGCCTTTGGAACTCGCCTTACTCAAAGCCATTGGTTGCAAAATCCCTTTTCAACTCTACACGCCTATGGAATAATGAGAGGAAAGGTATATCCTGCAAAACTGCAATGATTATAATTTTATCATTTTGACTCCCCTGCATCTGTCTGTAGGGACCATAATTAATGTGATCCACTCATCAACTTCTCTCAGGGGGGGAAGGAAGTTTTTAATTGAAACCTTGTAAGGCAGTTTCAGAAGTCAAATAGAAAGGAGGCTGGCTTTTATCTCCCCAGACCCACCTTTACATGGTGACAGGCTATTAATGTTTCACAAAAATGTTGTAAACCTTCATGTTACTATCACTGCGACTGATGAATTGACAATTGGAGCTTTAATTGGCCCTGTTTAATAGAATGTCTTTTCTTGAGACAAAAGCACTGGATTCCTAAAATGATTCCACAATAACATCATCATTTTATGATTCTCAAGTTCTTCTGGGCCAGCAATATATGTTTATGAGAAATAAATATTTTGTTTTGTAATAAATAATGATTTTTTTCCTTAAGAGATGTTACAAAGAGTCTAGAAAGTCTCTGAAAACCCATTTTTTTCTCCCCCCATAGTTTGTGGTTTTAACAATACTCTGTATGTGGAAATATTTCAGGCTAGACTCATATGAGTGATGGTCCCTAATATTTTTAACTCCTCCTTTTGTTCTGTTGGTTCTAAAATAATTGAGAAACTGGATTCTGGCTCTGTTTTAACTGTCATTTTGAAGAACCTCAAACTATAATTGATCGAGTAGTTTTCAGTCATTTGTATATTTTATAAATTCATACTTTTAGAAATCAGGTCCTGTGCATCAACTACCTAAAAAAACACTATAAAGCTAGAAGCTAAGGGGTCAATCTGTAACATAAAGCCATTTCTCTCTTGACACTTACCTTCATAATAATTTGGCTTATTGAATGAGTTATAGGATTGAATTATGTTATTTCAGAATCTATTTCCAAATTCATATTTTTATAGACATTCTATGCATTTTGTTAAGTATTTTTAATTCTTTTCTTGTTTTTCATGTTTTGAAGAATAATATCTACCAAGAATAGGGTCTATTTGAGTAATTAAGAATGTATACCCTAGGGGCTGGAGAGATAGCATGGAGGTAGGGTGTTTGCCTTGCATGCAGAAGGACAGTGATTTGAATCCCAGCATCCTATATGGTCCCCCGAGCCTGCCAGGAGTGATTTCTGAGTGTAGAGCCAGGAGTAACTCCTGAGCACTACCCGGTGTGACCCAAACCCCTATGTATACCTTATTAAAAATGTCTATTATGTAGAAACACATATTAATTATAGAGTCCTGGATGGTGCTGAATGGTGCTGGATGGATGATGACCCCTCCCAGAAGTGGGCTGGTCTGCCTCTCCAGGTGATACTAGCATTTAGCTAGGGTGGGGTGACACCTGGGTGGGGTGACATATTATTCAATTGCATTATAGTTCAGTTTCAAACCAGAGAGATGGTGCAGTAGGTATAATGCAATTTTACAGAACTGACCCAGGTTTAATACTAGATATCACATTGGGTCCCTAGAGCTTAACCAGGAGTAACCTCTGAACTCAGAACCAGAAATATACCCTGAGTGCCATTAGATATGGCCCAAATTAAAACAAAGAGGTCAAAAAGCAGTCCAATTTCCATTTTTTAATACCATTTTCCAGAGGTTTTATACCTGTCACCATTTCTCTATGATTTTTTCATACTTTTTTCTTTGTTCTCTCAGATGGATTCATATCAACTATAATGCAACTATTATTGTGAAACTATTTTGTGCTATTTATTCTTTAATCATCTATTATTAGAACTGTACATAATTTATAATCATATTGACTAGAATCGTAGTAAATTTGACATTTCACTATTATAAAATGTTTCTATTAGTACTGTTTTTTGGAAAAATTCTCCTTGGCACGATATAAATATTTTAGCCTATTTAAGCAGTATTGATTCATTGGTGGTATATATTAGCTTTTCATATTGTGTAATGTTTTTTACATTTTTCTATTTTAAGTGTGTGTAATATACATAAGATGTGTATTTTATTCCAATTTAAACCCCTCTTATCTTTAAGTGAGTAGTCCATTTTCATTTTATGCAACTATATTGTTACTTGGTGTAAATCTATCCTTTTAGAATTTGTTCTCTTGCCTGAGCTATGTTTCTTAATCTCTCCTATAGTTTCTGCTTTTCTGTTGATTAAATCACATTACCCTGGCCTTTCCCTTTTTGTTTAAGATTTATACATTTTATTTAATTTATGGCTAACCTAGGAAGTACTCTTTAAATATTTACTTATTAAGTTTTTGTATAAATTCATACTTTAATCATTTGGTGATCATGATATATTTTTAAAAGCATTTCAAAATCTCATATAATAAGAACTTTGTTATGTATAGGTAGGCATTTGACTCTGTGTTAAGAAACTGGTGCAATGTTTCATATTAATGTGTAACATAACATTTTAATGGAAAACCTTTGAGCTGCAGAAATGGATTCTGGCACTTATGTATAAGATCTCTATATCTGAAGATAAATTAACAACAAATAGTCTTGAAATTTATATTCTTCAACATTGTTTTTCTCTCAGCAGGACACTGTTCTGTGTTTAATAATTGTCAAATATTCCAGGCTTGACTATTTTTCCGATGTCAATTTTTAAATATTTTTAAAGTTTTAATATCCTGTTCAAGACAAATACACAATCTCAAAGAAGCAATGTAATAAAAGTAGAGAATTCTGAAAATTATAATAATATTAGAAAAATGTCATATCCTTCCATAAAGAATTACTTCTTAAAAGTATTCTAGGTTTAGTTTAAAAGAAAAACTATATAGCAAGAATTTAGATATACAATGGATTAATGGTACAATCTATTTAAAACACACTGTTTTTTCAAAACTCCCAGTAACAGCATCAGTTGAGGGTACATAATTTTATTTTCTCTAAATTTGTGTCAATATTATTTTAGATGCAAGGTTAGATTAAAATGGCAGACATAGAATAAAAAGGTGATGGTTTATATTTTCATCTTATTTGATAAAGGATTGGGCTGTTGACTGGTCTGATGCCTCTTCACTCACACACATTCACACACACATTCACACACACACACACACACACACACACACACACACACACATTGGAGCAAATGGTACAAACAGCAGAAACCCGCCCAGGTGTTGTTTCCAATCCCAGCTGCTGTGCCAGATGTGTAACTTTACTAGAATAAATCAATATAGCCTTGAGCACTTGAAACACAGGTATTGATTTAGCAAATGTGCTTTTTTTCTCTCTCCAATACTAATCAGAAAAGAGAATTAGAAGCAGTTTCCATTCAGCTAGAGCAGATGGTAGGATACATACCTAGTTTTACCTCAAAACAACATTAACTCTACTGATTTTTAGCAAATTTCGGCAGAAGCAACCTGGGACATTTGACAAATAAAATATATTTTGTTTGGCTCTTTCTACATATTTGCCCTCATGTTAGCTAGGCCTAACTAATAGGATATGCCATTTATTTTGAATATCAAATATTCTAGAGAGAAGAAGAAAAAAATCAAGCCATATTGAAAAACCCAGGCTTTACAAAATGGGGACATTTCCAAAAAATTATCGGAAAAAAATGTATTTCATAAACCAATGCATATCAGATCATTACAATAAAATTAAGTAAAAGTTAATTATGTCATAAATTTCTTATGATAATTAAAGTCATAGAACTTGGTAACTTGTTTATATTTTTATTTGTTTTGTTTTAGGGGAAACACACCCAGTGGTACTCAAGGCTTACTCCTGCACTCAGAGATCACTTTTGGTGGACTTGGGGGATGACAAGATTGAATTTTGGTCAGTCTCGATAAAAAAATAAAGTGTCCTACCCATTGTATTATAACTCTGTGAAGCCTGCTTGATATTTAATACATATCATATATTTATGGAGACTTATCATGATGGTTTTATGAATTAATTGGCCAACCCTAAAACTCATCAACATTGGACATACTTATCGACTTAAAGTTACCCTAAGTTTTTTTCACAACTATTTTTTACAATCAGTTGAATCATGGCTTGGGAGTTATGTTTCTTAGAAATGTGTTTTGACAAGAATAAGCATTGAAAGTAGAGAATGATTAACCATTAGAAAAAAAACTTCACAACTACTCTCTGGAACCTAATAGTTGTAAAAAATGTAGGCCAGAGGAATAGTACAGTGGGTAGGGCATCTGCCTTGACTTCAACTGGCGTGAGTTTGATCTTGAACACCTCCTATGGTCTCTGAGTATACCAGGAGTTACCCCTGGGAATAAGCTTTGAGCACCTCGGAGTGTGGCCTCAAAACTAAAGCAAAAAAAGTAAACAAGAGACTGCACCACCATCTCTTATTCAGGCTCAGCTCCACAACAATGCTGCTCATCAATATCTGAAAATTAAAGATATCTCAAGTAATTGACCTGGAATGGCTCTACATAATTGTGTCATAGGATGAAAATAATATGGACTATATTAAGACTTAAGAAATTTAGGAACCACACATTATTGACATGGAATCCACATTACTTAATTCTTCTGTTCTAATATCTCCCCTCAAGTATGCATTTATAGCTATTGTTGAATTCTCTGACCCCCAATTAGCATTTATAGATATGAGAAAGCTAACTGTGGAGAACCAATATTAAGCAAAAAAGAGCACCAGAGACAATCTTTATAAAAGGTATCGAGATGTCTTTCTAAGCATTTGTGCAATGTTCTTGGTAAGTAATCGATGGTAGAAGGTGCTTGAGCTAAGGAGACAAATAAATTCTTGGACAGTGAATTTGTAGGTGAAAAACTAGAAAAAAGATGACATTGGTAAAAC